>NW_016162024.1:0-8472 GCF_001687245.7 Rhagoletis zephyria | reverse complement strand
CAGTAGTTACTAAAATATCGCAGTTTTCGTATTTCTGGAAATTACCGTTATATGGGAAGTGGGCGTGGTTAAAGTCCGATTTCGCCCATTTTCAATACCAACCTACCTTGGATTAAGGGAAACCTACATACCAAATTTCGTTGAGATATCTCAATTTTTGCTCGAGTTATCGTGTACACGGACAGACGGACAGACGGACAGACGGACGGACAGACAGACATGGCTTAATCGATTTCTTTTTTCATCCTGATCATTTATGTATACATTTGTCTATATCTATCTCGATTCATTTTGGCTGTTACAAACAACCGTTATGTAAACAAAATTAATATACCCTTGTGCACAAGTGCGCTCGGGTATAAAAAAAAATTGTAAATGCTATAATCACTTTTTTAAAGGTAGAAAAGGCAAAAAAAGGCAACTTCAACTGTGTATATATGGAATCAGGGAAATCTAAATCGTGGACATTCTTAATTGAATATACTCTGTCTCTTAAGCAGAAAAAAAGGCAATTTCCATAAAATCCATTCCCTGCTTATCAGCAATTACTGTTATAATTGAAAGTTTCCATAAAAAAATTGTTAAGAAAGTTATCAACTCATAACTGTTAGAACGTGCCACGATAGAATCCGTTGAGTTAAACGGATTAAACGGCTTTCTTAGAAGATATTATTTAAAGTACCAATCGATTTTGAGTTCGTTGGACATTTCTGAATAAAAATAGCTTTATTCTGGTTAATTTATTAAAGTTTTAAGATAAGCCTTTTTTGCGTAAAACATGGTTTCTCCGACCACCGCGCGCCTTTTTCACTACGCTATTATACTTAGTAGCAGCTCTTATTACATACCCTATATCTTTCTTCCTTTCTCACTTCAATTTTGGTTTCACTTGCCTAGAGGATTCACTCTGGTAACCTTCTTCGTTCCACACATTATTCATTTTTAATACTTTGTGGCATGTTTTTTTTTCACCGCTGTGGCCAGTAACTGCCGCTTGCAACATAAAATCGACACTCACACTACATGCAGTGGGTATAAGGTGAAGGCATATGCGAGAAAGGAGAAGCACGAGAATACAAGGTATGTATATCAAAGCTGCTGTGGCGACTGTCTTACGATGTGCAACGACACGTCCAATAGCAAAGCTTACATAAGTAAGTAGCCTTGCAACTGGGGCTATGACTGACTATCATACAAAAGCCAAAAGCTGCAACATCTTAAGCATAATTGCCAACGTTTTGGCGCCTGTTGCATCTCTTGCCACTATGCAAGCGCATTTAAGCACGACACGATGGTATCATTAAGCTGTCGCAAAGCGAGGTAAATGCACACACACACACACGTATGTTCTTATGTATTGCAAGTATGAGTAGCATGAATTTTGGCTTGGTATGAGTATAGTTAAAAGAGGAGAAAGTATGTTACTCTCTAGCCCATTGCGGGGTATTTGCGTTGGCTGCGTATTGGTTGCCCACTCGCCTACTGCCTCACACATAATCTGCCATGTTCATCTGCTAGTTGCAACACTCGTGCTGTCGTCATCGTCGTCGTCGTCTTCGTTGGCTGGTTGTCGTCTACGTGCGCTATACTATCTTCATTTGTCTGTCTTAAAGTTGGCGTACGCTTCATTTTCATCTTCATCTACGTGAACGTCTTCTTCTACATATAGTTTCTTATTTCGTCCATGTGTTCGTGGTCCCAAGTTGGCCATGTTAGTGGCTGACACCGTGGTTGTGCGACAATGTAACCTGCGCTGAAAGTTGCCATTAATGTACACACAAACACATACGCCTCAGATGTTGCACTTTCTTACCTGCCGTCTTTTGGGTGCAATTTGCGTGGCTTTACATTTCGCGCGTGTGCTTGTGAGGATCTGCCTGTCTGCGCACTGGCTTAAGCAACTGTTGCCAATTAAGCCCACAAAAGCGCAGCCGATTTAAGTGCCGCCGTGCGTCTGGGGATCTATTTTGCTGTCTATCACGTCACTCGCTCTTTCTTACACGACACCTTTCTCTTTTTAGACTAAAGTTGCAAAAAATAATAACATACTTAGTGGCTCCTCTGGCGCTTCTCGCTTGCTTTACGGCGGCGGTTGCTTTGGTGTGCTATTATTTCGCCTTTTCTTCTTCTGTGGTGCCCTGCGGTCACTTGTGGCAAGTTTTTGCGTAATTTTTTCATCAGCATTTGCCTGGCAGTTAAGCGAATGCTCTTTTAAGCGCTAAGGCTTTGTAGAATTTAGTCAAGCAAAGTCGTGCAAAATTAATTGCTAGGAATATATTTTTATGAATAAAAAATTATGAAATTTTTCCTTCGTTTTCGAGTTTGCCCTCAACTTTTGCGACATCAATTTGTTCCTTGGGCTTAGAATAATATCTGCTTAGAGTTGCTGTTGCAGGGTGGATAAACTAATTATGTATTTTGTTCATTAGAATTGTTGCCGTCAAAGAACGAAAAATTGATATTCACTGTCGACACAAATAAATATGAACGCACTATAACCGTTTGAGGTACAAAATAAATAGAAATAATTTTTTCTCAACGATTTCGCTATAAACTGAAGGACTTTAATATGAATGTTGCTCCTAAGCTTATCTAAACTTTTAGTGAATATTTAAATTCGGAAGAAAAGTCTTCAGAGATCGTAAAAATGTCTGTGTGTAGTTTTAGCGAGTTTAAAAAGTTAGTAATTCGGAATGATTTAGATTTTCGGAGTAAATATTTTCTTAAGTCGTTAACTCTCCGTTTAGCATGTAAATAAGTTTTGACGGAATGTGTATACATAATTTGGAGTACCAATACATTTTCGGACTAAACACTTTGTTGTTAGTTCTTGAAGAGCAACAGTTATTAGGAGATGATTCAGTAATAAGTGATTGAAGCGGTTTTCTGGTAATAAAAGACTTGAAAAGCTTTTTTCGAAGTACAGATTTTTTTTGATAGATTTTAAGTTTTTCAAGGGAACGCATTATGTAAAACACTACTAATAAAAATTCGGGGTACCGCTAATTTTCGGAGTAAAGTTTTAAGTAAATATAAATTGAATTAGCTTTATTTTATAAGCAAAGTAAAATTTCTTAAATAATAAGAATAATAAAAATTTTAAATATATCACGAAATGTGAAAATTGCTCTAAAAAACTTGCAGGTTCGGATTAATAATTTTGTTCTTTTTCTTTAATTTTTTTAAAATAATTTTTCTTTTTGAAAAATTTTAGATTATGTAATAGTTCCTATTAAGAAAAGCATATGCTTTCTTAATCAATATAGATTCGGAATGTTTCTGAGTTTGCCAACTACGACATTTCAGTTGAAAAATAATCAACTTTTTTCAAAAATCAATTTCATTTCGGATTTTCGTAAATATAATTATATTGGTGTAATAGTAGGATATAGATTCAAAACATGCAAGATTCTCGGAGGCATTAAATATTTTAGGGAGTAATTTAATATTTTTCAGAGGCACTTGGTAGTTGTCGGAGTAAAAAATTGTTGAATCTTCTGTGGCTCTAGATCATTGCTCACCTTAACACGAACCATATTTTCAACGGAGTTGGTTTCGGAGTCCTACTAAATTTTCGGAGTTTAAATTTGCGGAGAATTGCTTTCACCAAGCTGGATTTCTTTATTTGTTTTTTACTTATTTTTCGGAAAGTACTAGTCGTTGCGAAATGGTGAAAGCCCTCACTGACTTTTTTAATATTCTAATGTAGGAGCAAAAAAAAAAACAAATCTTTATCTCTTACCATTCTCAGCGTAGAGTTTTGAAAAGTGTCACAAAACCCTTGAATTTTAAGGGAAGGAAGATGTGTTTTAGTATAAGCTACTAGAAAATTTAAAAATGGTATTTCAATTGGGCGTTTCGACAGTTTATCAAGGATATGTGTTCTCATACATAAGTACTTACGTACAGTTGAACAAACCGAATATTGAAAAACTTGATTCAAATTAATTCTTAATTTTTATTTATTAGTATTAATCATTTTGAAGTCTCCGAAGGAAAAAAATTCGGAGTAAAAACTTTCGGCGTGAAAAATTTTGAAGTGCGTTAAAATTTGCCTGAGATAATAAAATTAGATGCTTAAAAAGAAATTAAAAATTTCAAAGTGTTTAAACTATTCCCGGTAAAGATTTATGAGCCGCCAGACATATTGTTTTTTAAGCGTAAAACTAGGCAATTTTCAACTTCCATGCTCAACTTCAAATCTTTCTTTTCGCTGTAAACTTCAATTTTCGTATATAGCCATACATACAACGAAATTATTTTGTCTTACCAAAGGTTTGCCACAAGAAATTCTTGTGGTACTTGTAGACGAAAATTTTCGAACATCTCAAATTCATAATAAACCCAATTAAAACGCAAGCTCGAATGCCAGCGCTGCCACTAACAACCAATGTCTCAACGATAAGTCGACTTAACCAAGCTGACTGGCATAAGCGCCTAAATGCATGCTAAGTCAAAAGTTGATGCACATAACTCAATGAGAGACTTTGCATGTTCGAATAGAGGATTTTCGATACGAAAATCTCTAAACAAAAACCACAAATTTTCTGCAATAGAATTTGCTGGAAATCGGAGAAGAAAAAGATAAGCAGAGGGCTGAAAGGAGGGAGAGAATAACATTAGAAGGATAGGAAGGCCAAGGCGATGATTTTTAGTAGAAAATCAAGTTTTTAGCAACACACAAGCTCATACACCAGCATGAGAGCAGAAAATTCGTCGGCTTTTGCATTGATGCGCGCTAAAGTATGCAACGAAAAGCGGAAGAATGAGTGTGGTTACTACGGCAACCACAAATTCATATAATGCGAGTGCGAGCGAGTGAGATACACGCTGGCGGTTGGTTGACTTTAAATCTCATACATACTCAATCAAAAATCATTTCTACTCAATATTCAATCAGTGCAACAATGTAAAAACATTTCGTACGTTGCAACAAAATGCAACAATGCAGCGAATGCAAGTGAGACAGCATTTGAAAATACTATGCAACTGCAGGCTAGCAGAATTGCAATGTAGATGATGTAACAATATTGTAACGGCAACAACAATGCAAGCAACAACCACTGTTACTACAACACTCAAAATGTAATTAAAATTCGATATTCTTGTTTTCACAGAAGAGTTACAAGCAAACACCAATACACGCATGCACACATATATATGTATACACAATCAAATGCAACTGCATTGTAAAATGTAACAAATAAACCAACTTTACGAAACATAGACCATTGACGATGACGACGGACGAGAATGCCTGTTTGTTTCGCTAGTTCGTAGCTCAGCACATCGACAGACTGTCAGATAAACAACAGCTCTACGTCTTCTGCCCTGTGTCCTGTGCAATTGCATAAACGTGACTATGCCAACGAGGCAACGAATAGGCAGGATCACACAGTAGTCACGTGTTGACTAGCGTGTGTGTGCTCTGCGTGCGGATATGCCAAAATTCTGGTGTTGCACAATTTAAATTTTTGGTCAGTTTTGCACGTACTCGATATGCCAATATGCTGCTGCTTTTGTTGCTTTTACTGGCTTGCTGGTTGAGGCGAAAGATGCACTCATACACACTCGCGCATGCATATTTATATTCACACTTACGTATGTACTCGCATGTGCATGCCTATGTTCACTGGTAAAAGAGTGCATCACATTTGCATACGGTTGCATAAGTAAATTTAATACAATGTCTGTTTGTTTGTTAGTGAGTGCAACGTTGCATACTTTCGTGCGTTTTGTACCGATTATACTCTTGTGTAATGAAATAACATTGTGTTATGCATTACCATTTACCACTGAGTTGGTTGTTTGTTAGAGCGAGTTGTGTTATGTAGGTGCATCTTTTGTTCTTGTTGCTAAATCTGATCGAATTTGTTTCTGACAACTTTTCAGTTCGAAAGGAGTGTGCTAGTACTTACTTTAAATCAGCAAAATTGTTTGCTCTAAAATTTCAGAAAGTATTTTTTTTCGGAGTAAAAAATTCAGAATAAAAATTTTAAACACGTACAATTTTAAAGTTGACATGCACTTTTATTTAAGGATCTAGTAAAATACTTTCAAATCATAATATGTCGATGTAAACATTTTCGGAGTAAAAATTTTAAGACAAAATTTTTTTTGGAGTAAGTCCTTTTTAGTTTAGAGTAAAAGTGCTAAATTCAAACTTTTTATATTATTAAAGAAATAAATTACATTCGAAATTACACGAAATCTGAGGGTTAGAAAACTTGGATTTGTGATTTTAGTTAATTATTTAGAATGACCATAAGAAATAAGAGCTTTGTGGGACATCAAATTTCCGGCGCAAAACCTTTTCGGAGTAAAATTTTTTTTCGGGGTATTCTTTTTTATATGCAATCTTTTTCTTTCAAGTTCAAATTTCATAGATTTACAGTTTTTCATATTTGATCAAAGAAAAAAATTAGGAAATTTGTGATTCATTAATTGGAATATGTTGATTTCGTATAAATTTCTTTCGCGTGTAAACATTTTTTCGAGAGTTACTCCCATAATAAAGCACTTAGCACCGACTGAAGCTTTTTAACAATATATAGCTTATAAGATATTTTTCGAACTAAAAATAAATTCGGAGTAAAAATTGTTCAGTAGAAGTTTATTTATTTCGTGTAAAGCTTGGAATTCTTGCAGTTTGATTCAAGGAAATTAAGCGGTATACATTTATATAAAAAAAAAACAATAAGGGGTTTGAAATAAATCATTTTCCTATAAAAACCTTGAAACAAGTTTTGAAGTACGAAAAATTCGAATACAGCCAATATCATTGGTGTCTTACAAGAGAGTATTCGGAGAAAGGGTATTTTACAGTTACCTCTTTGCGTTGCCTTTTTGCTTAAAAAAGGTTCGTATATAACTTTATATGTATTTTGGAGTAACATTTTTGGTGCGAGTTTTTATTGTGTAATTTTTTATTTAAAAAGAAAAAACACATAAGTAGACTCGAAATAAGCGAAAGGATATTTTATGTCGGCCATGGGCTCGAAATAATTTAAAATTTTCGGAGTAAAACATTTGAAGACTAATTTTCTCTGCCCTAAAATTTTCAATACGTTGATTAGCTACGACAGAAAGTGAAGAGGTAAAAATAAAAATTTGGAAATAACGTATACATTTGAAAGAACATATAATTTTCGGAGTAAAGAAAATTTTTCGGAGTATAAGGTTTCTGAGAAAAAGATGTTCCGATTTTAAATTTTTAATATACCGCTTTTTTGTGGAAAAAATTATTAAGAGGTAGTATGTGCGATATTCGGGATTTTGGGATTTTGGGATAAAAACATTTCTGAAAAAACATTTTTTTTTGCGCTAAAATTTTCGATATGTTGGTAGGTAGGAAGAAAAAATTTCGAAATAAAGTAAAAATTTCGATGAACAGAAAATTTTCGAAATAAAGACATTTTTTCGGAGTTCAAGATCTCTGAGAAAAATAAATGTTTTAGTTTGAAATGTTTAAATACCGCTTTTTGTGGAAAAAAATGTTAAGAGTTAATGCGTGCGTTTTTCGGAGTCATACAAATTTGTTGGAAGGAAACTTCTTCTGTGTAGAAAATGTAAATAATATGGCAATATATTTTCTTTTTTTTTATTCTGTTGTTTATATTTTATAAAAGCTTCGTACTCCTCTGGCCTTTTCAATTTGGGCGTATTTCAACAAAAGGTTTACAATTTAATATTTGCGTTGTGCTTTGAATGTAAACAATATTTGCATTTATTTTGTGAACTAAAAAATTTAATAAATAAACGAAAGAAAACTAATCCTGATTCAAATCAAGTTTTTTAGGCCGTCTTCAATCACTGCTCAATAAAAATCAAACAGAAGATAACCAAATGTGATTATTAAAAATTCACAAAAAAATTCCTTTTGAATAACTGATATCGCTGCTGCAGAATTTACTTATAGAAATATTTCGTAAAAACTGAAAAATATCATCACACTCACGCGTAAAACACAAAATTTTACTTTGCCACTGCCACCGCATGCTAAATTCGAAAGGCTGGAGGAAGTATTAAATTATGTGCTCGAACCGGTATTTCATATCCCATGTGTATATTTTGTTGATATTCTTGTTACTTTGGCTATTATTATGCATATATAGTACATACAGTTATGCTTGAAGGCTGTTGTTGTGTTTTGATTATAGTAGGGTATACATGCACACACCTAAATACATACGTATTTTTGTGATATGGTCCCCTATGATTGCTGCACACACAATAGTTCGTTACGTAGTATATTTGCATGCGTATTATTGTTGTTATTATTTTATGCAAAAATCTGTCATTCAAGCAAGCGAGCAACTACACAAAAAACTATAGCATGTATTTACATACATATGTGTTTGGGTGAATAGCAGCAACAGCATGATAAAAGACATGCCAAATACTGACAGGACACAACAGCGAGAATACTGTGATGCTGTACAAGGTGTCGAGTAGGGTCACTGGGTGTAGATG
>NW_016162023.1:39333-46315 GCF_001687245.7 Rhagoletis zephyria | reverse complement strand
AGTCTGTTTCGCGAATGAAATGTTCAAAATAATAAGTCACTTCTTGCTTTGGCATTTTTTTTCTTAAGAAATATGTATGTTGATTGGTATAATATCTGCTCATTGAAGGCATAAAGGCAAGAGTAAATAATTGAAAATATGTAAAGGAAACTTTTGTGACCTAATATATTTGTATGAATATTAAGTATTGGTGGGTGGGTTTTGTTTTTATTTGTTCTCGCATTACTCACTCGCAATTTTCTAGGTAATATTTAACTTGCACGTAAATCATTTATTATCCGCTTAACTGGTATGTGTAAGCATTTTTTCAGCTAAGCATGTCACCTGGCGCTGGCATAGGTGTTTGTGTTGTTGTCGGGGTGGCGTTGTCGTTGTTTTTGCTACTCACTCGTATTTTCCACATCAGCTACGTTTAACCTAATAAAATTTCACATAAATATTAGCTGATTGGTGCGCCTTTTAAGCTAGCTATTAGCAGCACAAGTGGATACCCACGGCTGAGTAAATATGCGTGCGCAAGTTTGAATGCCTATGTGTATTTGTGTGGGTGCATGAAAATTCAAAATTGTCTACAACTAACAGCAAACATGAACGGAGCTTTTGTGCTTATATTCCTTTAAATTTGTTACGCTTCGCTGGAAATCAAAAAGCGTTAGCAAATTAAATGAAGAGATGCTGCTATAATCGAGTGCACCTGCCTTAAGATTAATCGAATTACAGGGAGAAAGGGATACCTCAGGCGAGGAACAATTCTTCAGTTTAAAGAGATAAATAAGTTGGCTAAAAGAATATTTATCGTAAGAGTAGAGAATGGGCTTTTATTGTAGTAGCAAATCTACATCTAAATATATATCTATACATATATCATAAAAATGTTCGTCTTTAGATAGTCCATAAACAGCCGAAATCGTAACTGTCGACCAAATTTACTCGCACGCCTTGGCGTATGAGTTATCTATGAATATTTAACTTTTCCGTTTATTAATTTCTTTTTACGTTTCCAAGGAAAAATTTCAATGTTTGCTAAAATGCGATATAAATTTAATTTTTAGAACTTAGTAGACTAAAGTTGTTCAATATTTTTAGGCGGTTTTTGTAATCTTGATTTTTCGAATATCGAGGTAACCAGATTTTTACCACCAAGTAAACCGGGTCTTCACCTACATAGTTTATTTATATACCACAATATAAAAATACTAAATACTTGTTTTATTGAAAATGGAACATTTTTATTAATTTTATATATACTCGAGTTTTTCCAGACAAAGGAAGGTTAAAATCGGTGAAATGCACTAATCTTTCTCTGTTTTACTTTTAATCTAAATTATTCGAACCTATGTTGCCTTACTAATTTCGAAATCAAAGCAATAGCTACTTCTAGCAGTCATATTGTAATTTTTGTCAAGATTACTGACTAACGGTAAGTGTTTCTGTAGAGAAAATACTTAAATAAAAACCGGTTTATCCGGTTTTTTTTCTTAAATTTAAAATGGGGAATCCTTTTTCTCCAAATCGCCACTTTTCGAATAACTCGAAAACCCGCTTTCGAAAAAAGGCGAATAATCGAACACCCTAATGGGGACCAAACAAATCGAATACATATACATACATACATACTGAGGCTCGCCAAATAACGTTTAGTAGCAAGACACGAAGCAATATGTACTAGTTGCACATAGCCCATTAATTACAAACTTTTAATTTTATGACTGGGTTACCTAAAATCACATCCAGGAGAAACAATTCACAAGCTTTTACAGATTTAGAGTGCTTAAAAACATAAATCGACTTATGGCTCGCCTCATAAATATTCAAATTAGAATTAAAAGATTTACATTGAATGGTATTTTAAGTGGTTGACAAATTAATGCCGGCGCTAAAAGGTAAACAAGAAGGGTAAACAGACATTAAGCCATGCAAATTTTAAACATATATACACACATATAGGTATATTATGTAAATTTTTAAGTAGTCTCTCTGCTAGCGGTAGCATGCCTATGTATGTATGTATGTATGTACGTGGTGGAAATCGACCTTAATAAAATAGTCAATGCCAAAGCCATTTACTTACTCGTAGTAAGTACCTAATGTTTTGTCAGTAACGGGGCATTTTCTCCTGCCTTCTAACACTTCATTCTATATATGTATGTATCTATGTATAAATTAAAGAAATGTGTGATAGAATTTATAAGTCATTCATTTTCAGCACTTTCTTCCATATGTGCGTTGGTATGCGTGGCAGATATTCAAATTCAAGCACAGCGCCTGATTTATCGCGTTTTAAGTATGTATGTACATAAGCATCTATCGACTCCATTGAGTGTGGCAACGTCTTCACAAATTGCATATTAATGTCGTAAATTTAAAAATTTATATGCGAAAATTTATTGAAACTCAGCAAAATTTTATGGGTAAGACAAGTAGCTGTGTGAAAGCGATAAAACTTGAGAAACGAAGCGGAATCATAGATTTACGCAAATCAATAAAATTTTCTAAAATATTCATAGCTATGTGCATTTTTACTTATATGTATATACGTATGTAAATAAAGAATATATGGACATATATATGTAGAAGTATGCAAATAAGTAATTCAAGACAAAAGATATGTATTACAAAGGTTGACTTAAGAATTTGGATTGGGAAAATAAACTTGATTTCAATATTCTTTGGACATAAATAGTTAGAGCTACATAAATTTAGTTGGGAGGAGCTTACAATACCGTTTGATTAAAAATTTGTCTATGATATCATTATTTTAAGATCCCTAATTTTAGCCTCATCACTTTGTAAAGGCAGTAAAAGTAATAAAATTGTCTGCATGAACAGCTCCACTTAGCATAATAGACACATGTAAAATGTTATGCAAGCGAAGAAACTGCTGATGCTCGGCGTTATGCTAAGTAAGCCCAAGAAGCGCTTTGTAAATACAGTGACTAAAACAAGTGTTCCAGTATTCATTTTTTTTTTTAATATTCACGATGTTTTTCAACTAAATTTATTTTTTATTTTTTATAAAAATATTGTTTTATAAAATTATTGACCAAGTTTTACCTAAAGCCATAAAAATCACATCAAACTTCAGTTTCAAACTTTATACAAAATTTAGGAAATTTTCATCAAAATTTTAGTCTAATGAAGTGCAAGTTTCAAGCGGTTAAAAAATCACAGTGATTTTTAATACTTATTTATTTTTTTTGCTGACGGATTTTTGCACTTGTTTCCGTATAAGCATGAATTTCTTATAAAAAACAATGCAACAAAATTTCAAAAAATCACCGCAAGTTTGTGTAAATTGCACTTGTTATATCAAATAAAAAAAAAACGCAAAAGCAGTCCCAAAAAAATTCCCAAAATCAACGAAATTTTTTAGCCCGTTGAAACTTGCAATTCATTCGACTAAAATTGTATTGGCTATAAAACTGCATATCCAAAAATGTTCTAATGATTCAGATTAGAAAAGTTTGAAATTTTGATAGAAATTTGTTGAATTTTCCCAAATTTTGCATAAAGTTTGAAAATTGTATTTATAGGGCTTTTGTTTAAGCATGGACAATATTTTAATAGAAAAATAACACAAAAAATTTACCTGTAAAATATTGTCAATATTAAAAAAAAAAGATCAACGCGTGGTCACCTGTTTCAGTCACTGTAAATGTATACGCACTATTATAGTATAATATTAAACATTACTTAATGCTGTGCATAAATATATACATATATGTACATATGGATACAATAAAGTTCCAGCATCTGCTTTTGAATGCTAATGATAATGGCATTGCTGCCGCACATTAAGGTTAATAACGCTGTTGAAAATATTCTTAATGTTCACATTATTTGTAATTATCTGATTGTTGCCATAAGTATACATATGTATGTATGTATGTATGTGCGTTTGCTATCAGTAGTGCTACCGACAATACTGATGAGTACATTCATGTATGTACTACAATGTGCTAGGTGAATTAAATAAAGACTAAATACTGTTGAAAAATTTAATTAATTCTTTCTTCATTATTTGTGATAATTCGTTGGTTTAAAATTCGATCAACGCGTATTTATTAAATACTTATTTGAATAAAAATTAATTGAGGTGTATTGTGAACTACGTGGACATAACTGATTAACAATGCCAAAAATTTATAACAAAAGGACAAAAAACAATAATTAACTATTGATTTATATTATAAAATTTGTTTAAAGTAAATATGTACTTGTTTGGTTGCTTTATGGCGTTTTCCTTTCTACAAAAAATGTACGCCCTCTGTGCGTTTTTATTAATGGAAAGCCGTTCCATACCAAATGTAAAAAAAAATTAATTTTCTTGCAAATGTTCAAAGTTTTTAAAAGCAATTTACATGGCACATAGCACCGTACCAAAGAAAGTATAATCTTGGTTGAGTCATCGCTGTGATTAGGGTAAACGAGTAGCAAATTGTGGTGGAACCAGCGCTCAAAATTTTCTCTGAACGCATAAGCTACGCTTGCTATAGAAATTTCCTACAAAAAAAAAACGCTCTACCAACTTCAGCGGATGTTTTAAGATCTACTATTATTATACTGATTAAAATTCCCAAACAATTATGTACTAAACAACACTAACAATAGCATCACCGAGTAGCATCTCCATGAAATTAATTTCTTCCACACAAAAGAAGATTAAATAAGAAGAACATCCCAATAAATCTACGAAGAGTCATGAACGTAAATTTTACGGTTATACCCAAGGCAAGGAACATGAAGGAATTTTACATACCCACATACTACATATTGTGAGAAAATCCACACAAATTCATGCATACATACGTACGCATAACCACACTTAGAATGACTATTTAATATACATACCAGCAAAGGGAAGACCAAGCTCATTAACTATTTATTACGTAAACTGCAGAATAAGATGAAGAAAGCGCGAACCAGATGAGGTTACTAACGTTTACGACCAACAGATGAAAAGTTAAAGCAATGGAATGAGCAGAGTGATGATGCGAAGAAGGAAACAGATTCACGAATGAAAAAGTGAAAGCGAGTGAGGGTAAAGAGCATAAATTTTCGGTGAAAACATTCATTCATCAATGTTTGCGTAACGCAATCACAGCATAAGCAAGAACAAGTGGGTACATGAAAAGCTTATGTTAACACATCCAGCCACATAATACAAACATACAAATAAATGCATGAATTTTCCGGGTAATAAGAAGCACGTCATGTTGCATGTTTCATTTATGTTTATGCCACCGAAGCGGGCTGCTGTCTGGATAAGCTTGTAAGGAATTGTGTGCAGGGAGGGCTGCTGCTGGAAAGCTGGTTGTTTGACTGGCAGACGCTGTGGGTGCCGGCCGCTACATTTGGCAAGTGCTGGTGGATTATACGAGCTCAGAGATATTAATTAAATCGTAGGAAAATGATAAGTATTTGCTACATAATTTTCTTACTGGGTTCATAAGCGCATAATTAGACATTTATAGCCTACATGATTACGTAATTTTGACAGACAAGCTTAAATGTACATAATTTCACTGTTACGTCATTACATATTTCAATTGTTATGAGTCATTGTTTATGGCTTTTATGTAGTTTGTACTGTATGAAGCATACATTATTAATTACATATACTACACATAAATGTATGTTAGTGTGAAAATAATTATGTATGTATTTATATACGGAAATATACTATGCATGAGCGCCTTTGTTTATGCTTTCATTTATTCTCTAAAATAACTGTTGACAACATTTGAACGAATCCATTCAAGTGCAATCAGCTGTTAGCGATTTCATCGAGCAGAACGTTAATATGTATAAGGGAAAGCATTAAAAAATTATTTAAAAATTAACGAAATATATTTAGCAACTTCAGGGTTGCATTTTACTATACCAAAATTTAATGGGCTTTGAAATTGCACACCTATTTGTTTTTTTTTCTGAATAAAAAATTTAAATTTTCAATGAATTTTTTAAAGTTTTTTTAAATATTGTGCAATGTTTGAAATTTTGAGTTATATGGTTTTCATTATAGTACGAGCTATGCTTTTGCAAAAATAAAAAATAAATTAAAACTAATAAGGAAAAAATTAATTGTAAAAAAAGTTATGCTTCTAATTATCTGTCACCCAGTGTACACAGAATGAGTGTAATGTAATGACGACCGAAACCCCGATAAGCTCCCACTGTAAAGCACGTCAATCCTCTCTCAATTCTCTAATGGCATTTTCGTCTCTAAAAAAAAGTTGCGTTTTCCTTGCCCGGTCCTTTGCTACCGACCAAAGGTCCTTGATCGCAGCTTGACTGACTGTTTACGGGAAAGACGAGATTAAATGAAAATGGCGACTGACTACGCTTATCAGCTCCGCCACCACTTCAAAGAAAGCTTTCGAGAAAAGACGCTATATGCTGATCTAATGCTCATTTTGGAGACATCAATAATGAACGGGAGTTCTTTACCGTCTAGAACTAGTATATCCAGTTCCCAGCCACTGCTGTAGGGACGACACATTTCAAGGTCAGCGTCCAAGTCAACTTTCGTAAACTGATAATGGCAATATCCATACTCTATCGAGAGCCTCTTAGACAACCCAAACCTTAGGACGATTTTAGCTAAAGCAACCAGCATAAGAAGTAGTAAGACAAAGGTAAAACTAAATCTATACTAATTATATAAAGAGAAGTCCCTTTTTTTTGTAACAGGTAATCTCGCGAACGGCTGGTCCGATTTTCATGAAATTTTGTATACAAATAGCTTTCAGTAATCACCACGTTTTAGGCTAAAAAAATTTTACTTTTTTTCGGGTAAGTGGACCAGGGACCGGTCTATTCGAAAAAATCTTATTATAGTCCGATTTGGTTAAAATTTAGTACGTAAGTAGTTTTTTAGCATATATTAGGATATATGGTCCATTTTTTCCGAGAAGTGCATCAGGGACTGATCTATTCGAAAAAATCGTATTTACGGTCCGATTTGCTTAAAATTCGGTAC
>NW_016162023.1:8514-35950 GCF_001687245.7 Rhagoletis zephyria | reverse complement strand
GTGTGTGTGTGTGTAAGTGTACTGGTATGCGTGCAACCTTTGTTGCAGCATCGTTCAACTTTCGCAATCAATTCAATTTTGTGGCTTTTGCGGTGGGTGACATTGCTCTTTGCATACTCTGGATGCGGTAACTCGGCAGCTTGGCAACTATATTACTGTCAAATTGAACAAATTACAAAGTGCGTTGCAAAAAAAAAAAAACAAATAATAAGAAGCCGTAAAATTGGGAAATTATTTTTTTTACTATGTGGCATGAATGCAAGTAATTAATTTGATTGACAGTTCTTTCAGTGGCACTTATTTTGATTATTTTCAGTCATTTTTATCATCCCTGAGTTGCGGAAAATGAGCAGAGTGGTTGAGCTGCTGAAGCTTCGGGAATGCAAGGTAGCTATATCGGCCGATATCTTAGCTCTCTCGACTAGCGTAGACCCTTAAAACCACTCTCCAAAAAAGCACTCTACAACCGACGCGATCGAGCTGGCCGTCCACAGCGGACTGGTTCTTACGCTAGACGTAAAAAATGCATTCAACAGTGTTGCCAGAAAAATTTTCGTTTGGAGCTAAAACGGAGCTAAATAATACTAATAGTATGTAGCTAAAATGAAGCGCTACATATTTTTGTTGAGGTTGAGCATTTATTGACGTAAGGTTATTTTTACATTTTCGGCCATTTTAATAAAAACAACGAATTTTAAAAGTTTAAGTGCTGAAAAAAAATCGTTTTAAAACCAAAATGAGATGCATGTATTTCGAATTCGTTGCTATGGCACTTATAACAGTGAACAAAATATACTTTACAAACTGTTAAAGTCTGTATTGTGAGATATCGTCAACTCGATTCTAGTTTTGGCTACGTCGTGTTTTGACGACGTCAGTTTGTCAGTATCGTTTGAACGACTATCGTTTCAAAGTTACGTGATTCATGCTCAGCTCTCCTTAAAGGTAAAATTAGTAAGGTAAAACAAAATCCGCGCTATCACAAAAAAGGAGTTTCTTTTAATTAATTTTTGAATTCTTTAGCCTAGATCCAAGATTTATGGTGGATACACTGCCTCTATATATGTATACCAAATACAACTAAACCTTTCTGAAGCAAAAAAAAGTGCTAGATAGAAAGAGCTAGGAGCTAAAACCCAATTTTCGGAGCTAAATAGAAAAACAACGAGCTAAATCTAGCTCCGAAAGTACCAAAATGGCAACACTGCTCCCTAAGAATTAAGGGCCTCCATTGGAGAGTTCAAGTGGGGTTTTCAAACGTTAGTGAACGAGAGACACCAAACGTGCGGACAAATCCCCTAATAAGTTCAAACGCTAGTTTCTCAAAACAAATTTTAATACAAAAACTCTCTCTTTACAAAATTCTGTAATTGAATTGAATTGTTTGAAAAACTACCCACTTACTATGATTTTGTGGACAATAGCTATGCTCACATTTCGATTTCACACTCAACGTGAAATTTTCCAGTTTTGAGGTCACCAAAAGCAATTCGCACAAAATTTAATGGAACAAAAAATTCGTTTAAATGTCAAATGCACACGAGGACTGTACACACGTGCGTACACATGTGTGGATATGAATAGACCAAACCACTTTAACGAGCGCAACTTTAGACGGAGAGANTTCGGAGCTAAATAGAAAAACAACGAGCTAAATCTAGCTCCGAAAGTACCAAAATGGCAACACTGCTCCCTAAGAATTAAGGGCCTCCATTGGAGAGTTCAAGAGTGACTTTTCAAACGTTAGTGAACGAGAGACACCAAACGTGCGGACAAATCCCCTAATAAGTTCAAACTCTATTGTCTTCGGGAAGGCAATCGCTAATTTCTCAAAACAAATTTTAATACAAAAACTCTCTCTTTACAAAATTCTGCAATTGAATTGAATTGTATG
Source organism: Rhagoletis zephyria (assembly GCF_001687245.7). Taxonomy (NCBI): domain Eukaryota; kingdom Metazoa; phylum Arthropoda; class Insecta; order Diptera; family Tephritidae; genus Rhagoletis; species Rhagoletis zephyria. The sequence continues at coordinate 34,056 of NW_016162023.1, read as the reverse complement.
ATTTTGTGGACAATAGCTATGGTCACATTTCGATTTCACACTCAACGTGGAAATTGTCCAATTTTGAGGTCACCAAAAGCAATTCGCACAAAATTTAATGGAACAAAAAATTCGTTTAAATGTCAAATGCACAAGAGGACTGTACACACGTGCGTACGCATGTGTGGATATGAATGGACCAACAAACCACTTTAACGAGCGCAACTTTAGACGGAGAGTTAACGAACTATTGTTTTTGTTGTTGTTGTTGGTTTTAAGAAAAGTAGCAGCTGCATATCAAGCAATAAAATTCAATTAAACCACGAAATACAGAGTACCTCAGCGGGTATGAGATAGCAAAAAGAAGAAGAAGAAAAAATTAAAACACAGTGGGGAATGTAAAAAAAACTGAAGCAAAAATGCATGCATATACTATGCATATTTGTACTCATGTATATATGTATATACGTATGTATGTATGTATTCGAAATCACCGCTGTGCAAGGAATTTTCAAGCACACGCAGGTATGGCAATAAAAAGAAAAACCGAATTCAATGAATTTGGATATTCCGAATTCTGGGAATGTCAAAGCGATATACATAGCAGTGAGAANCAAACCACTTTAACGAGCGCAACTTTAGACGGAGAGATAACGAACTATTGTTTTTGTTGTTGTTGTTGGTTTTAAGAAAAGTAGCAGCTGCATTTCAAGCAATAAAATTCAATTAAACCACGAAATACAGAGTACCTCAGCGGGTTTGAGATAGCAAAAAGAAGAAGAAAAAACAACGAAAACACAGTGGGGAATGTAAAAAAACTAAAGCGAAAATGCATGCGTACATACAAACATGCATACATATACTATGCACATTTGTACTCATGTATGTATGTATTCGAAATCACCGCTGTGCAAGGAATTTTCAAGCACACACACACAGGTATGGCAATAAAAAGAAAAACAGAATTCAATGAATTTGGATATTCCGAATTTTGGGAATGTCAAAGCGATATACATAGCAGTGAGAAGTCGGAATATCCATGCACGCAAATTCGTACATACGGACAACAAATGCAAACACAAATTCATTCATGTTGACATAGCCGCAAGCAAAATAACCAGACAAANCCGAATTCAATGAATTTGGATATTCCGAATTCTGGGAATGTCAAAGCGATATACATAGCAGTGAGAAGTCGGAATATCCATGCACGCATACTCGTACATACGGGAAAAAAAAAACAAACACAAATTCATTCATGTTGACATAGCCGCAAGTAAAATAACCAGACAAACTAATATGTATGTATGTATGTATGGAAAACAGTGGCAGCCAATCGAGGCGTAAACTTCGTTGTGTCGTACACTTCGACACTCAATGCTGGACAATTTTAATTGAAGTTTTCATTTCATTTACTCCAGCAGCGTTGATTTTCCTCCTGAATTTATTCGCCACTTTGTTTTTGTTTTTTTTCTTTGACCTCGGCTGGGAATTAAGGCTGCAAGTGTGTGAAAATATCTGCAGGCAAATGGAAAATTTAAGAAATTTCAAAATATCAAACGATTTAGGGGTAAATTGGTAACCGTAAAAGGGTTAGAGATAAGGCGGAAAAACTGTGTTTAATGGCCTACAGATGAGTTGTGTGAGGGGAGCAGCTATTCAAATTAGTGCAATTTTCTAGTTCATTTACTTTGTAGAAATTTGCATTCAAAATTGTTTGAAAATAAATAGATTTTCATTCGAGACAAAATCGCATTTGCAGATTTGNAGTGTTAAACCATGTTACAGTTTTGCTCGTCACTGTATGTATGTATGTATGGAAAACAGTGGCAGCCAATCGAGGCGTAAACTTCGTTGTGTCATACACTTCCGACACTCAATGCTGGACAATTTTAATTGAAGTTTTCATTTCATTTACCTCTGCAGCGTTGATTTTCCTCCTGAATTTATTCGCCACTTTGTTTTTTTTTTTTTTTCTTTGACCTCGGCTGGGAATAAAGGCTGCAAGTGTGTGAAAATATCTGCAGGCAAATGGAAAATTTAAGAAATTTCAAAATATCAAACGATTTAGGGGTGAATTGGTAACCGTAAAAGGGTTAGTTATAAGGCGGAAAAACTGTGTTTAATGGCCTACAGATGTACAGTTGTGTGAGGGGAGCAGATATTCAAATTAGTGCAATTTTCTGGTTCATTTACTTTGTAGAAATTTGCATTCAAAATTGTTTGAAAATAAATAAATTTTTATTCGAGACAAAAGAGCATTTGCAGATTTACGGGATTTTATTTATTTTCATTTTTAGGTTAACGAAAGGCACAAATACCAATTTACATGCTTAGGTGATGAGAAAAATTTGATCAGAATGTTATATATATATGTATACCAAATTGTTGTACTAAATACATTTGGCGTAGGTAGCTTTAATAAGCGTACTTATGAAGCTTTCAAATTAAAGATGTAAGCTAATTTTTAATTGAGACATTTATTTAAAAGAGTTGCCACTTTACTAATTTAAAAAAAAAAAATTGTTTATCGCATGCATACATATTTATATGATAATATTGCATTTTTTTTTAAACAAAAATGTTTGACAAAATTGTTTTTGTTTTGCTTTTTGAAATTTGTAAATATTTAAGTAATATGTGGCGCAAAAATCATTTCCCATTTATTGGCAATTGCAAACGTAAATTCAGCGCAAAAGAAAAANCGGGATTTTATTTATTTTCATTTTTAGGTTAACGAAAGGCACAAATACCAATTTACATGCTTAGGTGATGAGAAACATTTGATCCGATTATTTTTTTATTTGTATGTATACCAAATTGTTGTACTAAATATATTTGGCGTAGGTAGCTTTATTAAGCGTACCTATGAAGCTTTCAAATTAATGATGTAAGCTAATTTTTAATTGAGACATTTATTTAAAAGAGTTGCCACTTTACTAATTTAAAAAAAAAAATTGTTTATCGCATGCATACATATTTATATGATAATATTGCATTTTTTTTTAAACAAAAATGTTTGACAAAATTGTTTTTGTTTTGCTTTTTGAAATTTGTAAATATTTAAGTAATATGTGGCGCAAAAATCATTTCCCATTTATTGGCAATTGCAAACGTAAATTCAGCGCAAAAGAAAAAAACCAAAAAAATTAAATGCATACAAGCAGGCATTACAACTTATCTCCGTTAACCGTTATTTAAAACAAGTAATTTTTAGCAAAAAAAAACGACTTAAAAAAAATATATATGTATATATTTCGTGATCCAACAATCGGAACTAAACCAGATTAGTGTGGGACTNCACTTTACTAATTTAAAAAAAAAAATTGTTTATCGCATGCATACATATTTATATGATAATATTGCATTTTTTTTTTCAAACAAAAATGTTTGACAAAATTGTTTTTATTTTGCTTTTTGAAATTTGTAAATATTTAAGTAATATTGCCGCAAAAATCATTTCCCATTTATTGGCAATTGCAAACGTAAATTCAGCGCAAAAGAAAAAAATCCAGGCATTACAACTTATCTCCGTTAACCGTTATTTAAAACAAGTAATTTTTAGCAAAAAAAAAACGACTTAAAAAAAATATATATATATATTTCGTGATCCAACAATCGGAACTAAACCAGATTAAGGTGGGACCACCTCTGATACACTACCTTTCCGATGCAAAAAGAATTATCGAAATCGGTTTACGTGGTCCAAAGTTATGGGGTAACATACATAAAAAAAAAAATAATAATATTCCGACGAACTGATAACTTCCTCCTTTTTTGGAAGTCGGTTAAAAAATACCACAATTATTATGCACACACTTACATACGCACTTGACACCGCCGCGTGTGCCCTCATTTCGTAGTTGCAACACAGTGTTCAACAAACTACTGCATAAGAAAGCAGAGAAATAATAAACAACCGTACAATCTCACACATTTACGTACACCGCAAATGCAGTTGCATACTTTTAGGTGCCCACAGCAGTCAATCGCTGCTTATTGCATACACAAACGTAGTCAATTTAAATACAAATGTGAATGCATAGCGTTTACCGCACACAGCATCGTGTGCTAAATTCACTTGTATATTTAGTACACGCCAGCAACCAGTTGGGAACTTACATCACAAAATTACAACAACAATTTTAATTTGCGTTCAAGTTAAATACAGTACAGTCCTGCGAACATTATTGCAAAGCTACAGCCAATNTACACTACCTTTCCGATGCAAAAAGAATTATCGAAATCGGTTTACGTGGTGCAAATTTATGCGGTAACATACATAAAAAAAAACAAAAAACAAATATTCCGACGAACTGATAACTTCCTCCTTTTTTAGAAGTCGGTTAAAAAATACCACAATTATTATGCACACACTTACATACGCACTTGACACCGCCGCGTGTGCCCTCATTTCGCATTTGCAACACAGTTTTCAACAAATTACTGCATAAGAAAGCAGAGAAATAATAAACAACCGTACAATCTCACACATTTATGTACACCGCAAATGTAGTTGCATTCTTTTAGGTGCCCACAGCAGTCAATCGCTGCTTATTGCATACACAAACGTAGTCAATTTAAATACAAATGTGAATGCATAGTGTTTACCGCACACAGCATCGTGTGCTAAATTCACTTGTGTATTTAGTACATGCCAGCAACCAGTTGCGAACTTACATGACAAAATGACAACGACAATTTTAATTTGCGTTCAAGTTAAATACAGTACAGTCCTGCGAACATTATTGCAAAGCTACAGCCAAAGTTCGCAAGCCAACGTAGAAGGACGCCAGCATCCTTGTAAATGTAATGTGTAGTTGTGTATGGATAGCAGGTGCATCTGCATGCAAATATGTACATACATATATAGTGTAAATGTATGTGTACACATATAAATGTAATTGTATGCATTTTGCACACAACCTACCGACATCCGACCGGTCATAATGCACTGATTGTTGACTGTATAAATAAAATGCATTTGCAGAAATGTAAATAACCAACGCGCAATGCTACGAAACTACTACTGAATTTTCAAACATTTTACAATGGAAAATTGGCAGCAGGCATAGCTACGCTCCGAGTCAGTGCAATGTTTTTATGGAAATCGTAATAATGTTTTGAATATAACCGCCGGCATGATTTTGCGCAAATAATGTGTATGAAGTGTGCAAAAATATTACGCATTACTTAATTAAATTTACACAGGCAATAGATGTTCATGTGGGTTTGTGCTTTTATTACCTTCATTTCAATTAAAGTAAGGAAGAAATACAATTTTCATAACCGAAAATTTAGGTAGTGTATTTTGTCTTACGTCACTTGTTAAAGAAGTATGAAATTGAGAAAAATCTCCAAAGATAGTAGGACGCTCATATAAATATATGGTAGTATATCTGGTCTCTCGACAGAGATGGATGGTTCACTTTCAATCAAGCTTCCTCGAAGAAAAAATATCGCTTTTACGAACCTAATAAAAAAATGATCCCTAAGTGTACAGATTTCAGACAAATCCTCACATTTTATTGCTTATACCCACAGGTCTACTTGCCGATTCAATACAGATGACGCTGTGGTCGATAGACTTACATAACAAATTGTTTTCGATATTTTTTTATACAAATCTATTTTATACCATCACAAAAAACATGTAAATGAAATTTCAAACTTTGTATGCAATTCAAGAAATTTTCATCAAAATTTCTAACTTTTTAACTATAATATTTATACCCTTTTCCAGTATGCAGTTTTATAGCCCATTTCATTTAGTATAATAAAATTACAGTTGTTTTTTGGCGTTTTTTTATATAGTGCAAACATAAGAATTCCTGTTGATTAGTATTTATTATTTTTTGGAAGTCTTGACGCCTTAAAGAAAAATCTTGCCTAGCAAATATTATTTCTGGATAGGTATTATATTAGAATCTGCAATAAAATTTAAATTATCTCATCCTAAGTTATCGAAAAAAATTACAAAAAATTTTGGACTCTCACAAAATAAAATATCTCGTCACAAGAAAAAAAAAATATTTCTAAAAAAACCCCATTTTTTTAACAGCACGGTTCTTAAGGGCTGTTTCCAGCTCTCAAGAAAAACGAAAAATGCATATAAAATGATGCACAAGAAATTGAAAAGAAATTTTCTTCTATCACAATTTCTTAAATCAGTTTGCAACTCTCAAGAAAAAATGCTTGTATATTTATTTCTTCAAGAAAATTTAGAAGTACAACTGCTTATAGCTAAGATAGCCTTAGGACAACCATGAGCACCTTAGATATAGAAATATTAGGGCCGTTTCTTTAGCTTTAAAACGATCCTAATATGAAGTCGCTACGATGAGTAGAACTCGAGATATAACGATTTGAAGAATCACGAAAAAGTCCAAAGTTTGACAAAACATATCTCCAAAAAAAAAATACATATAAAAAGTCCCCGAATAATATTTGTAATTGTTTTTGATGAGATCACAAAATGGAGGTTATGAGAAGTGTCTACACAGAGCTTAGACCATCTAAGTAATGAAATTGAATTATCTGTACAATGAAATCAAGAAGGATTTCTCTCAACTTATATATGAGGTTACCTAAATAAAAACTAAAAACGCAAGTCTGTGAGATCACAGAGATCATATTCAACAATATGAATTACACGTCATATAGAATTTAAAGTTAATTCAATCACACACAATTCAGAAGAAGTACCTTTCAACGAATTCAAGAAGGCATTTCACAAAGTTAAGAAGTGTTTCTTTTTAAATTATGCAAACAAAAACAGATTCTCTCTATGGTTTTCTAAATATATTTTTCTCACTAAAATCAATAAGGATCTCTATATATCATAGCATATTTTTCTCTGTGTACTTCGCGTAGATAATGTTTCGAAAACGCTCTATGTCGTCAAATATTTTTATAACGATGGTGGCTAGTGAAATCACTGTACCTCTACAAATTCATGGTTGCTCTGTCTTTGACTGGCAGCCAAAATAAATTTCCGTTTTGGCTAAATCGTGCTTTATTAGAGAGGACGGGCTGTGTTAGTCTTAGCAAAAAAAAAATCTAATCAAGAGTCTTTCTTGCGGCTACTGCCTTGCTCTAGGAATATTTCTGCATCAAAAAGAGAATTTTGAAAAGAAATGTGGCTTACGTTATTTTGGCGATGTTCACTCCTTATTGGGAACCATAATTCGTGGCAACCAAGCCTATATAGCTTAACCAATTAATTTCAACAATTTAATTAAACGTTCTTCATTTCATAACACCCTCAATACCGCTTGCTTGTCAGCCGAGTATCGATTAACCATTTAAATTAATTTTATTTTTCATGAAGACATTCATATTTGAAGAAGATAAGCGAAACATGAACTGAGCAGCAGCAAAAATTGTGTCACGTTTTTCACAAAATGCACATTCAAATTAATAGTAACTTTTTATACAAATTTCAATTCTTAAATATATAAATAAATAAAAACAAATTGCTGCAGTATTTTTAATCATGAATGAAATGAAATTGAGCTCTAAAATATGAATTATGAAAAAAAGCTGCGCATAAAATAGAAATAGCGCTATGAATATGAATGAATATAGCAATCAACATTTTTTTTTTTTTACACACAACAGTTCAAAAAAAAAATAAAACATAAATACGTGTATTTACGAGAATTTGCGACCGCTGGAAATGGGAGCATAAAAAATGCAATAACCTAACCAACAATGGTCAAATTAACAATAACTACAATACACATTGCACACAAATACTTGACACCTCCATTGTGTATTTGGGTATTTGGTTTTTGTAGTGGAAAGAAAATTTATTGAAGCAAATGGCATAGGGTAAAAATAATGTAAAAATATGTAGTTAAAAAAAAAGCGTGCGCAAATTCATGGTGCGTCAATAACCGCAGTGTGCACTTAAAAACACATACAAATGTACATATATGTGAATAGATATGTATGCATCTGGCGGCTGTTGGTATGCTATGATATTTATTTGTTTCGCAGCTTAATCAAATACGCATACAATAAATATGGACTATACAGATGTAAAAGTGTCAGTTATAAACACGAGAATGAGAATCATCAAACATTTGTTTGAAAAAATGTTTGCGAATTTATTGAAGAGCAATAGCGCCGCCGCTGTAACCGCTGAAATGCATTTGAGAATAATTTTAGGTGGTCATATTTCTACATAAGGCTGCCAATTATTTGACAAAATGTATTTTTTTTTATTGGAGATGCCACATAATCCAAACATTTTAGTGAATTAAATTTTGACTTACTTTTATCAAGAGTGTGGCTAACACTAAAAGCGTTCAGTAAAACATTGCTAATTTTTTAGTAACTAAAACTTAACAAAACATATTGAGAACCTCGACATATAAAAATATTCCGAGTATTCTGTGCTGTAAAACTTCCGTTTTAGTAATGGGCTTTAACCTTTTTAGGACCAAAGAAAACATGTTTTTCATAGAGTTAATCCCCTCATAGCGCTATTGGGTAAATTTTTAGTGGTTCACTCCCCGGTTTATGATCTGGTTGTTTTTATCATAAAATTTAAAAAAAAAAATATTTTTATCAATAAGCGGAAAACATAGTTTTGAAAATAAATAGTTTGGGAAACAATTTTTCAAGAAAAAAATATATAGGAAATATTTACCAAGCAATATAAAAACGCATTTTTGTAGAAATATTGATGAAAAAAAAATATTTTAATCAAAATTTTCCAAAAACGCAAAAAAAAGGTTTTGAAAAAAAATATATTTTTTAGAAAAAAATATGTTCACCAAAATAAGGACACACTTAAACATTAGAAAAAACATTTGATAAATAAAAATAATTTTTTGCGGAATAAGTTTATTTAAGAGTAAATAAAGTTTTTGTTAAGAAAATTTAAGAATAAGTAAGTGATAAAAATGATTTTTTTTTTTAAATATGTTCACCAAAATATGAACAAACATTAACATTAGAAAAAAGTTTTGCAGAATGAAAATTATTATTTTTTAATTATTAAGTTTTTTAAGGGTAAATAGTTTTTTTGTCAAAAAATTTAAGAATAACAAAGTCATAAAAATTATTTTTTTAGAATATGTTCACCAAAATATGAACAAACATTAACATTACAAAAAAAAAAAATAGAATAAAAATTATTTCCATCGGAATACTTCTGTTTAATGGAGGTATAAATTAATTTTTGTTAACAAAAAAAACTTTGAATAAAGCGAAGATAAATGAATGAAAATCGTTTATGAAAAAATTATTTTTAAAATCGGTATATAATTCGGACATCAGAATTAATTAGTTTGGTAAGAACTCATTGAATTACAATTAAGGGGATTCACAAGACGTGGTAGCCGTCGTGAAATCTTAAGCTTAACATTTTTTTATGTAAAATAACGGTTAAAATAGTTTTAGGTGGGGCTAATTGTATATTTTTTATCCGTTAAAAAATATTTCAGCGTAGTTAAAAATTCTCTAAATCCATTATAATCATTATTTTACGTAAAACAATGTTAAGCTTAAGATTTTACGACGATTAACGCGTCTTGCGAAACCCCTAAATAGTTGTTTGCAATAATTATGGGCTTATGGTTCCGAGAGGGTTAGAAAACGACCATTTATAACTCCTAAATGCAGACTGGGATTAATTTCATATTTTTAATTTCGGCTTTTTTAATCATGTACCTTTAAAAATTAAGATCAAAAAGATTTTGTTCTATTCCCGCCATTAAAAATGTTGTATAAAAACAACACAGTAAACGTTTGACCCCTTTAAAACAATGCACTTCACTTCTTACGTACAAGAAATAATTTTTATAAACACTTACCCACTTTTACGAACTATCCTTCTTTAGCATTCATCTATGTGTGCAGGTACGCAGCAAATTTTTATCCATACATATATAAATATGTATTTATATCAAACCGCTCGCCTCCGCATTTATTAAGCTTTTAAAGTCTTGATCATCTGCGAAATGAAAACCAAAGCAAAAACAAATTAGACTTTGCTTTAAAGTTGCAGCAACCATCATCCATACATAACATAAAAAAAACTAAAAACAAATCTACTCAAACGAGTGCACTCCAACAAGCAGTGTACTTAAAAAGTCACTCATACGCCCCGTACAATCATCTTGATGCTTTTGTTGTGGCAAAGCAAGTGTGCACTTGCATAAGTATATTATTATTATCTTGGCATATGTATGTATGTTGTAAAACTTGCCCAACTACGTACTTGTTATGCCTCCCAATACTGAGACCACACCATAATCACAGCAGCATTACAGAGGGCACAGAGACACACACACTCACTTAGCAGCGTAAAGCAATAATGCCGAGAAGCACAAAGAGAAATGAAATTGCATATTACTCGCAGTTTAGCGTCGTACATTGCAGGCATATCCCCGCCTTTCATACTGCAAGTGGAGTCGAACGTGCTAACAGGGCGCTAAACGTGTTCACTTGCTTGGAAAATGAGCATTTAGGGAAATTTCAAACGTATTTGGCATACCAAAAGTGCCAGTCAAAACTTGTAAAGCTAAAATTGATGCACAAGCAAATGAATTTAACGTGTTGGAACATTTCAAATTTGTATGAAAGTTTATGCAGCTATTTAGCGAGGGCTCATCAGAGGAGGAGCAGCATTAGGGGTGGAATATCTTAAAACGCCTTTCAAAAAATCTTTTCATTAGTCGTTTGAGAATTTTAAATATGAACACAGCGTGGCAACAAAATACTTTAGCATACTTTTAGGCACACAATTTATTAACTTGAAAGTACATTAAACGGGTCTCAATAATTCAAAGACCTACATACATAAGTGACGAACGCGCCTATTAACAGCGGGAGAGCTCTTTTACATACGCAAAATGTTGTGCTCTTTTGGCTACATTTTGCGAATAGAAAGTTACACAAAAGCTGCACTTAACCCTTGAATACAGGGACTCCTTACGGATTGGATTTCTACAAGTTAGAAATGAACTCTGTAAAGCCTATCAGTCTAACCCGACCTGAGTTGGTCAAAACATTTCAATCGTTTCACTTTGTTTACGTATGTAGAGGCATTCGCTAATCTAGGAGTGTTTACATAAACGATTACATAAGAAGAGGACAACTTTCGGCTTCGGATCAGTTTCCCCTGGGTAGCAACAAAAATTTTTCTGGCGGGGGTGTCAACGAAAATCTAGTATATATAAAAAACACTTAAAGCATTTGCACTTAGAGTTCCACAGGATTCCAAATCAAAGGAGTCTTCAAGGAAAGATAGAATAACCTAACCTAACCACTAACGGATGATTTGCTGTGCCGCTTTTCGATCGGGATGTAAGAACATTGCTGTCTCTTTAGCGGACTGTAGTTTACACTCTGGCCCTTTCCTTTAGAGGAATTTGACATCCAGCGCTAGTGTGGCATCTAGAATGACCCACGTGTCAGCTCTTTAATTTCCTTCAAGATTTTTGTATCCGGGAACCTGGATGGTTTTTGTCATGGCTAACATTTCTATTGGCCTGTTATAATCCCTAATACTGCTCGAATAGCTAGTATTCGTAAGAAAGTAGAGCCTTAATTCCTGCATGACTGTCAATACATAAAATCTTTTTTTTCATTTCGTCCATTTAAGAACCGGTGCTTGTTAGGCCTATTCTATTCTATGATATAGGATCTTAGTATGGTTGCCCAAGTCTCAACAGGAAATCTACAACTGAAGCACTCCAAAAGATGCAAAGAACTGCAATGCTCTGTATCTATCGGGCTCTGCGCACAACTCCATGGGAGGCCATATGCGTGCTGCTCAACATCTTGGCGATTGAAACTGTTGGAAAAAAATCAGCGAGGTGTGCCGCCTTCAGGCTGAGGGAACTACCGGCTGGGGCTGGAAAAATCTTTTCGCGCGGTGTTTAAAACCGTAGCGAACTGTCGCAGATCTCTAAAAGAAATGGATGGCGCTTCACTTGGTATGGGTTCCGGGGCACCGGAACATACCAGGCAATGAAAAGGCAGACGAACTTCCAAGAGAGGGCACATCCGCTCCACCTTCACAGGCCTGGAAGCGATTAGGAATGCCGCTCGCTACTTGCAAGCTAATTCTAAGGGATATATCTCTCAAACTAGCTAGGGCAGGTGGGATAGCCGCACCACTTGCAACAATACGAAGTTTACATGGCCAAAATGGGACAACAAGCTGTCGAGGGATCTCCTCATGCTGAGCAGAGGAGACCTAGCCGCAGCTGTGGGTCTTCTAACAGGCCATGTTGCTATCGGAAGGCACTCGGAGAGGTTAGGGGTCCCCCATAACGACTTCTGCAGAAATGAAGATGAGCCAGAAACCTTGCGGCATCTGTTTTGCGCATGCCCCACACTTTGTAGAAGATTTATGAGTTCAGGATTCTTTGAAGACCTAACCGACATATCCGAGGTAGGCATACGGCAACTTCTGGGTTTCTATCTTTTCTGATAGTCACGCAGCTATTAAAGCTCTAAATTGTCGCAAATCCTAATACAAAATTGTGGTGGAACGTATACGTACTCTGAATGAATTGGCAAATAGTTACACCACTAATATTGTACGGGTACCAGGTCATATACACATACCGAGCAACTGCGTTTCAGATGAAGTAGAAAGGAAGGAGCCTTACTGTCTGGAATGAGTACCACTTGTAATGCAGGCATTCCGCTATCTTTCTGCATACTTTGGCTGGAGAATAACTTCATAGCACAAACAAATACAAAATGTTTTGCGGATCCCACATGTAGAATAGAAAGACATATCGAGCCTTGGATGGATAAACGTAGATCTCGCTCTCTTCCCCGTTTGGAGCGACCATGTAATTGGAGTTATACGTGATATGTAGGAAATTGAAAGCGTAGAGCATTACCTATGCCAATGTGCCGCATTGGCGAGGGCTCGTCGGCACTCGTTCTTTTGAATTTTTGACTGAACTCGATCCAGTTGGTTTCGCTTCTAAAGTAAAAGGAGGGAGACCAGGAGTCTCTAATATGGCATCACAGCGTCCCTTCCAAGATAACCTAATCTAACCTAACCGTGCCATGATTTGACTGCTAATTAGTACGGAAATACATGAACTACATCAAATGGATATGAGAGAACCTAAAGACCTATGACCAGCAAAAAAAATAAATCGAAGTAATAATGGATTGTAACTTTCAGGTCGACAGTGGTTCATTTCCGGTTCCTCGGAGTAAAAAGCAAGCACAAGGGAAAGACCAAAATAAGAAGGACCAATGGGATCTATTGTCTTTTATAATAAAATAAAAAAAATAAAACCCACAGCTGCAGAAATTTTTTGGTCTGCAAAGAGTTTATTCGATATTGTTTTTAGAGCAACAAAATGTATTTTTTTTATTCTATGTATTGCCATCCTAGCTTCATTCCAGCTTCATACGTTGGTCTTATAGCCGAGTTCTCGTATGCTTGCAAACGGATGTTAAAATTATATGCAACAATTTTTACTTGCCGCGGCTGTTGATTTTATGAGCATCAAAAATGTTTTCGTCTCTTAAAATCGCTAAAGCACGAGTGCATTTTCTTACGAAACATCAATGCAGTTGATGATGCAATAAAGGTAAACAAATAGCGTCTGGAATGCAGGCTTCAGCTGTTTAGTGGTTGTAGCACAAGTGAGTATGAGCGTAAAAGCAATTTTATTGCTGATGAATTTCTTATTTACGACTGACAAAAACGCGAATATTTTATGATCGAAAACAATATATTGTTGAAGGACATAAAATCAGCCGCAGTGTAAAAAATTTACGAGAATTGCAGTGTGATAATGCATGGCATGACAGAATTAATTTTTAAACTTGTATGCATCACAGCCATAGCTGGTGAAATGAGATTAAAAAAAAAAATCGCATTGAATGATTTCGAGCCCTTTAGGGCAGTGTTGCCATTTTGGTGCTTTTTTGGTCCGTTTTGTCCTTCTTCCTAACATAAAAAATAAATTTTACAAAGTTTATTAACTGAAAGGAATAAAAAAAATTAACAATTTTCGAAAAATTCCTTATCTTTCGAATTTAAAGACCTGAAACTCTAAAAGTACTACTCCGATTGACAAAAAATAAATAAATCAGCGCAATGAGGCTAAATATATATCTCGAAAGTTATCCAAAGAAGATTAGTTGCATTCGCTTTTCTGGTATTTTTTTTTTATAGTTCGAAAACGCTTTTTTTGGAAAGTATACAAACGTAGACTTATTTTCATGTTTAGCGCCCCTAAATAAGTCTAGAAGAACACTTTTTAGCGAAGTCCTTTCTTTGTGTCAACTAGTGTAGTTAATGAATTCGTAATGTATCTATTGTTTATGTTTTCCTATTACGAGTTTTAAGCTCAGAATATTTGTTTAGAATGAAAATTGTATGTGCCTATGGACCTAAACAAATATAATTTTAGAAATCCGTTCCAAAGTAAATAAAAAAAGCTTAAATCGATGAATAATGAAATTAGCCCTTTTATTAGCTATACCATTTTTTATTAGGCCTGGCAACACTGCTTTAGCGTAAAACCTTTTTCTATCACTCGAAAGCGACTTGAAGTTGTGCCGCTACGTTTATAGGTCAACAACAAAAGGCAAGCGCCCTTTCAGTATAGGCTGTTAGACTGATCCCAGCAGATGATATAAGTGACAATTATAGAAAAATATTGGGTTTCATATGCGTACTTGTTTTTTGGATTGCGTCGTCTTCTGCAAATATAAACTAGAGCTGAAATTTGCCCATATTTCTGTAGCGGAAATGCCAACTTTGTTTGCGCAGCTGGCATACTTCAATAGCTTCTACTCGTAACAGAAAGCCACCTAACGCAGTTGTTTAAGACAATTCCGGGGTAGAAGCGAAACATAAGTGGAATCTCACTCTATCGAATACGTATCTGAAACATATGCCATGGAAGCGTCTTATAATAATGCTAAGTGATTCTTGTGATATGAAGGCGTCAATTCATAACATTGAACTTGTTTTTCTTGTCATGTGCAAACAAACAAAAGGAAAAAGTACACTGTCAGGGGTAATTGAGCAAATAAGTATAAGTATTGTTAGCAAGTATCAAAATAATTTAAGCAGTCTATTGTTTGCAGCACTTTCCCTTCACCAAAGCACTGGATATGTATGTTTATGTAACCGCAAAGTTGAAAAAGACTACTTCGATCTAAACGTTAATGACAAAAGCAAAAAAAAAAAACTAAAAACAAATGGACAAGTTGACATATACGTATTTTCACACACTTCGAATAACTTGAAGTTTCTCGCTTAGGGCAAAACGCGCTGACGCATATATTTAAGATATCTTAACTACAGCTATATGCTATTGACCTCTATCTTTTGCAAAGGAAATACGTATGTTTTCCTACACTAATGACACCCTTCCACTCAAACTAAAATCGCAACGGAATTTAATATGTTTGCTAGTGTCAAAAATTCGCGAGTGCATACTTTCAAGGCCATGTGGAATATAAGCTTTACTCAAACGCTTAATTTTACCTGCTTCGGTATTTTTTATAGTGTAGAAACAAAATAAAAATTCTGTAACATTTTTTAATCACTTTTGATTAAATGAGAATTAATGATGTACTCTGCTTCTGTGTATAGTCCTGTTTTTCGTCTTGATGAATATGTGAAATGGATTTAGTGGCACCAAAATATAGGGGTAACGCATATACAAGCTGACATTAATAAAACTAAAGGCATCGGTTTTATTACAAGTTGAGTTGAGCAATTTTAAAATACCATTCATATGTACATGTTCATAATGGTATTGATAGTTTGACATATATGTATGTAGTTGCAACGCAAGAAACCAATAAAATGCACCGACTTCCTCTGCGGCCTTATATAACTCGTATGCGCCGATTTTTAGTCGTCCAGCCCGAAGGCCTGAGATAGCTTTAGCTCCCCTAGTAAAATATAAAGAGAAGTTATTACACGAATATTTAATTCTAAAAAGTTCAACTGTGTTCGACAGTCGGTGGGATAAGAACACGCAGACGATTGTGACCATTAGCATAACCTTTCCATGCGTAATGATAACTAAGGTGTATATTTACGGCTTCCTACCCTTGTCGATACTTAACGCGTTCTAATTTTATTCAAGACCACAAAGCAGTTCCGGTCCCGACTACTTAAGTAACCGACTAAAAAATTTCTCCTCGCCAGCTCATCGAAGACTTCGTTCCATACAATCGCACAGGGACTGTTGGAAATTTAAACAAAATCGAAATTCGAAACGAAATTTTACTTTGGTGAGGACGTAGGAGAGAAAAATGGAAGAAAGCTCAACTCCTTTACATTGTGTGGAAGAAAACTAAATCAGCCTTATCATGAGTTTCATATTCCCCGAACCGGCTCACTTCTCCCTTTTGGTTTTCATGGTTTAATATGGGCGGATGACAAATTTTCGGGTGAATTTTTTTCAGCCGAAACTCAGGATAAGGCAGAATATTTTTTGTTTGAACGAGTCATGTTTTTAAGGTGTAGGGCAGAATAGAAAAAGTAGGTTTGAAATACGTTTGACAATCTGCTTGCGTGGTTTATTTCGTACTCAAAATGTGATACAGAAGGCCTCTAGTATTGTGTTTGGCCACCTAATTGTGCAGCCGTTAAATTAACACAACTATGCGATAAAAAATTTCTCTTTAGACTTACGTCAGCCGATTGGCTTTACTAAGGATTTCGTCTTTTCGTGAACTCTAACTAATAATATTCAGCTACAGCTTTGTTTGTTTTTAACAGAAAGTCGGACTCCTTGATTAAGTTAAAGATAGCTACCATGATTCCAATTCGCTAGCTTTTCACTCCAGATTTCTTTTATTAGATAGAAATTTATAGGCTTAGACTAAGCTATGGGGAATCAGGTAAACTAGTCATTCAAAATCCTAACATTGTATCTTAGCAACCTCAGCAAGAGATCAGCTGCGATCCTTAACAAACTTTCGACCACATTTCTTCGAAACATACAACAGGATTTATATATCTGCATATACATATACATATATTATGCTTTACTAGCGAACGGACTAAAAAATCCTGATCAAACAGCGAAAGTGAAGAGGCATGATTTAATATCCCGGACCAAATTTTCGATTGAACTTTTAACACCTGTATGTACATTGATGAAACCCCTTTGAATAAGCTCGTTCAATTCCCATTTATCCATAGGCATAAGTCGCCAGCTGTTAAATCATCCCCAATCTTCTAATCACGAATATGTATATGCATATGTTCTAGTAAATTTTTAAACTCTCCGAATAGTAATTTTATTTTAAAAGTGTTTTGGAAATAAAATATAAGCTGTGGCTTCATTTTCTTTTTTTTTTTTTGAGATTAAAGTAACTGCGGTGCACACCTTAGGGCAGAAAAGATAAGGATAATTATTTGCGTACACCGGACGACACTTGACCAGTAGGTGGGCATCGACAAACCTTGCGTCTTTTATTTAAGCTGTCTGCAATTTTTTTCTTTTTAATTCTTTTATTTTAAACCTGCAAAGCTTTAACGGGATAATAATGATGAGACAGCATCAATCTGAAATCAAGAATTTTAGAAAATTATTATAAAATATTACCGCGAATATTTGTCGCTATAATTTTATTATTTAAATCCCTTTAAGATAACAAAGAAGTCCACGCCTCGGGCGTTCTCTTTTTTACTTTCCGTTTTCTCGTAAATGTACTAAAACAAAATGCCGGCGAGTCACGAAATTTAATTAAATTTAGAAGAGAAAGAAAAGTAAAATTTAATTATAATAAAAAGCGCAACACAGCCAAAAACTGTCGACAGCGGCTGCACAGCAACATGTTGCGGTAAATTTCATATACATATTTGGCATACATACATTTACACAGACGACATTTGAGCATATGCCCACAAAATGGCATTTATAGTACAATATTTTCCTTTTTGCCAGTCTCTGGCTCTCACTAGCCTATGAGTATTCTTACCATAATGTTTTTTTGTAAACTTATTTTGGCATTCCTTTCACCCACACAGAATATAATATGTGTACATATGCAGAGCACCAAGAGTTGAGGTCAATTTATTTGCCACAGTTTGGCAGAAGTTGGCTCACCGCCAGCTGCTGTATAATATTTTGACTTTGTTTGGTGGCAACGGACAATTTCATGTGTCAACAACAATATTTCTATAAGTTTGTATAACTTCTTATAATTTATGTGCATGTTATTTACCTTACCGCTTTTTGTCGTGGCCTTGACAATGAAATTGAATTTGATAGCAATCAGGTTTTTATGCTTATAAAATTTATGTATTTATATGTCTCTTTTGCTTTCTTTCTTTGCAGGTATGTTTGAAGCTCGAATAGAAAAGATATTTTGGGTAAGCTCTTTTATGTTTACTTAAATAGTACGAATATTTAATGCCGGAAAAGTCAAGTGTTAGGAGTATGTAAAATTCAGCTGATGTGCGAACACTTTTCTCTATGAAATAAAAAGACAACGGAGAAGCTATACGAGGTATAAAAATTCCATTTTGAAGTAAATAAACAAAAAATACAAGAGAGCTGTATATGTACATACGATCTGTCAGAGTATTGATAGCCCATCACTTTTGGTGTTCTCCGTATCGACTCGACATGTTTCATCTCAATCCCTATTAACTCCACATGATACCTGTCTTCTTGCATAAAATGTTTTCCATCTTATTGAAACTACTATGCTAGACAATGATTTGTTTAGTCGATCACATTTTTCGCGTTTGAGTTTCAAAACACTTGAACTAAAAATTCCATTGTTTTTACGTGCCGAAAGTAATCTAAAATGAGATTCGGATGAGATAAATTTCAAGTACTCTACAATGGTTTCTGCACACTCTTTAAATTCTGAAGATCCTCACACTTTTTATTTTGGCTTCTATTTTTTTCTTTCGAATAATACGTCTCTTTTCCTTTCAAGCGGCTTTGATTGTACTTGACGGGTACTTCCATCTATAACAATCAATGTGGTTTTCTCATTTCTCGATACGGATTTTTAGTCGTAAATTCTGATAGCTTCAAATGTAAGTGTGTGCCTACAACTCATAGCAACGTTCTTTGGATGAATCGTTCTTCTCTTCCGTCGGGATGTGGGATAAAACGATGAAAGGGATTTTCTTGAAAAGACGCTCGTTTAACGGAGTGAACAACAGTACATAGTGAATGAATATCTGGCAACACAATTTATACACCGAACTTGTGCTCCTTGGATGGTAGCTGATATTGTCTTCTTGGTTAGTTCCGAGTGGCGTTACCTGAGTATTGGTCCAGGGCCCAATTAACGCAGCAAATTTCTCTGGGACTTATGATATTTTACAGTCACAGTTCGTTGGTGCCTTGAAACTATTTGGACATGTCCATGAATCTACCGGAATTTGAGCAATTAGAAATCTTTATAAGAATTTGCATAAAGAGTTTTCCTAATGTTTCATGCTAGGCAATGGCAAAGACTTTTCATACATACTTTTTCCGAGATTACAGCTTCGGAGCCAAAAGTTGTACGGGAGGCCCATTTAAGCTTCATGTTCAGCAACGATCTGTGAACGTAACCGTTAAACCGGTGGCACTTTTCTTGGCACCTTAAGCGGTTTTCTATTTCTGATTTGTTCTTGTGCGGCCAAATATTCCTTGCAGTTTTGTCGTTCGTGAAAATTTCAAATATAGGGGACGGGCCTAGCATATTCTTTAGCTTTCTCGTTATCGCTATGTCCCTAAAGCCGGAAACCCAAGGGAGTAAGATATCTATTAATTCAACCACAGAGGGTGGTGTACATTTTCAATTTCTGAATTCTTTGGAATTTTTATTCTTAGGGTTACCTGAGAAAATTAATAGCTTTTGTATTGGTTTACAGTTTATTTTTCATACCCCATAGGCTCTGTCAATTCCCCCAGTTGGAAAATGCAAGCCAGGTAAGGTATTCGTAACGAGAAAAACATCTACCATATCAAAGAATATCCACACCGCAGCTCATTTTGGACTTGTCAGCATAGATTCTAGTGGAACTGAACTCTACTCTACCCTACTTCTACTTCCAATGTCGTTGAAGAGAGATAAGTATTCACTTCCAAGTTTTTTGTTTTCAAAGTCTGGCGTAGGAAGTATGAAGTCTGTTTGTTTCCCTGATTCTAAATGCTTGGGAAGAATACCACTGTGCCCATGTTGCTTCGAACTTCAAGTGCTTGGATCTTTAATCACAGTAGTTAGTATACCCATCCCCAGGACGCGATTTCATTTCTTCTGTAGCACGTGCACAAGTTTTTCGTTGAATGCTGCTTAATTATTCGACGTTGCTACAGCAGGACACCATTCTAACGTCCTTCAGTTAATACCAGCCTTATATGTAATAGGTGTCCGCTCACGTTTTCTCATCCCAAATATTTCTTGGATAATGATTATGTCTGTATTTGGCCTTACGAAAATAATAACCAGCCACATAAAATATTTGAAGCTTTCTTAAGCCGAATGTACACTCTAAAAAAAACTTGTGTAGATTTCTTAGCTAAAAGGTAGGTTACTGATTTCCTACCTTATTATTCGCGAAATTACAAGCTCGATTATTCAACGAATAGTTTTTTTAAATTTCGGACTATTTAGAGTGTAATATAGCTGCTGTGATGTGCATAAATTTACTACGAAAGTGTGTACAAGCTACAAATACACATCTGCTGTTTGATTTCACCCGTAGAATTGTGTAAAGTCGCTAACAAAAAGGTTTTTTACACACGGAAATGTGTAAACGAGAAAAATACATATTCATCGTGTAAATCTACCATAAACTTTAAAAAATTAAACAAAAATATACTCGATTTTAGTCGCATTTTTAAACAGATTTTTTAGGGTGTAACAGGGTGGTCCCAACAGATAATTTTATCGATAGATTAGTAGAGAAAAGTGCCAATAATTGCATCGATATCGACAACAAAGATCCAAATGCGTTAACCAAACTTACAAACTATTTCATTCTGTGATTGGATCTTCACTACGAATATTCATGCCTTTTAATTTATCGAATCAGCTGTTCATTGAGTTACATTTTTATTCCGTTTTCAACATCATAATACAAACAAAAAAAATCAGATAACCTAATAAGCAGAAAGGTCTTATTAAATTTGTACACTAAAACTGGGGAAAACATGTCCAGGCTGCACACTCTCGTGTTGTTTAACTGTAAATTTTTGCAACCGTTGCTTAAGTGTGCTTCTCTTAAACTTCTACTCATCTCTCAGGTTTGCCTTATTATGCAAACGGTATATATTAGCATGTAAATACAAATATATTGAAGTGATATCCAGTGGCATGAAAAGCCAAATTTACAACGACATTTTTGACATTTTCATCTTCTTAACCGAAATCGCCTGAGAGCCATGATAAGATTACTCTTGAAGGTCAACAGCAACACAAGCGAAAGTAAATTGAAAAGGGCCATGACAAAATGACAAAATACTCGTACATAGAAGAATAACCAGAGACGTTTCGCAGAAATTCCAAATTCTTCGAAATGGTAATTCAATTTGCTTCACTTATACACAACTAAAAAGTTTATGTTAGCTTTTTTTTTTGGGCAGAGATTTGAGGAGCTTTTCAGTAAAATATTAATAGTACAGCATAAGATGGACAAGAAAAGATTGTAGGGAGCATCGGTGCAAAGAGCAATGTCGGAAATTATTTCAGCGATGTCTAGCAGCTTGCTGCATTATTCAAAGGACTTTTTGCGCCAGATTTTCTGAGTCTAGTTAATTTTTGCTTATTTTTGTATTTACGTAAAATGTCTTTTTAAAAATATTCATTTGTAGTGCCTGCCTTTCAAGTGGCACAACAGTTGCGCATCTGCGGGGAAATCAAGAGTTCAGAAAAAGAAAACTAAAATAAAAGAAATAGTTTCAGGTAAAGGCGTTGTGTGGGGGAAGCGCGATGAGTACAGAAAGATGATTAAATACTAGAATACAACTAACTAAGCAAGCTGTATCTAACAGAAAGCGAGTAGATGGTGTAATGTAAAAATATTATATTTTAAATAGCGCATTAACCGAACTCTTATAAAAATGCCATTTGCAGTTGCTTCCGTTGTGCGCAATTTTCCAGCACAGCTTGAATTTCCAGTTGGCTGGCTAAGGCAGACATGGCCGCAGCAGCAGCACACTAGCCATGCGCCAGCTGTTGCCCCTTGCAGTCATAGCATCAGAGAGGGGCCGATGCAGCGCAGTCTATATGCACAACTAGTAAAGGACTATCTGCCTATATCTGCACGAGTCTACAACGCCAACATCGGCATTATTACTGCCACCACCAGCATTTCACACACCAGCAAGCGCCCCTGATGCTGCCTTCTACACAGCATAGTCATTAATTAAAAAGTCCACATTGTAAATTAAAATTTACAATCGCACCACTTTGCGCTGTTTTCCTTCCTTCCTGTCAGCCAGTCAGCCAGTCAGCCATCCAGCCAGCGCGTTTTTGCCAGCTTATGCCTGTTGCGGCTTTGTAGTTTTTCTTTCTTTCGCTACTTTTCCCTACTCAGCTATTAACTACTTTTAATTTTTTTTATTTTAATTTTAGTTCATTTACGGCTTTTTTTTTAGTTCGTTTTCACTCTTTTCTTTTAGTCTTTTTGTCTTGTTCCGCTTTTGCTGTGCGAAAAAGTCATTTATGCGTAAGCGCTTTAAACGCTCACACTCGCATACAGGCATACAATTATTTTTTCAAGTGTACATACGAGTACATAAAAAACTGCCTCTTACTCTTGATTCAGTAACTGAACTACAAAAAGCTCAGTGGCATTATCTGCATACTTATTTATGACTGTTGATAAATACAGAGGTGTACAGTGTTTTGTGCGGAAAAATCTATACGTATAAATTCTGAATAGAACTTTGAAGCAGGGCTGCATTTTATCCAATTGTCGCATCTGACAAATTCAAAATGGAAATAGATACTTCTATAGAACGGTCCTTCTTTACGTGTCGTTTTCTTAAGTAGCTTTTAAAATTTTTTTGACCTTTAAACACAGATTTTGTTCTGAAAAAGGCCAACTTGAGAAAATGGTCCTAAATTGTGAGAGTATTTTTATTTATTTTATTCCAATTAAAGATTTCGTTTCGGAATCGAGGCAATCAAAGATATATTATTCTAGACTCCGCATTCAATGCATTGTAATTTTTTCGTCAAATAAATATTCAGCTGTAGAATCGAACTAGATTTTGACTTTTTAAGAGATTACGCTAAGTTAAAGTAGCTGTTACTATGTAAGAAAATAGCGAAGAGACACTTAGCTAAAAAACGGCCCGTTGTGATAGAACTTGCGAAAGAGTTCAGGACTTATTCCGCGTCTTGAAACTTAAACAGACGGCAGTGTTTATCCGGATCAACGTTGCCGTCTGTCTATGCTTTTAGTCAGGCAGGGCAGTTGTGGCAAAAATCATTAATTAAATGCCCTACGATTTACCCATTTGTACCCATAAGGCAGTGTCCGGTTATTACATCAACTACTTACTAATCTTAGAGAGTTGCGGTCGAGCCGTATGAGAACCTTAAAGGTTAAACAGACGACAGCGTTGATCCGGCTTAACTCGGACCTAATTCGGAGCAGCCGCAGTTAATTCCCGAGTTGATACGGATCAACACTGTCTGTTTATGCTTTTAGATCTCTGTTCAACTTTTTCCCCGATGAAGCAACTTTTCAGTATGTGTGTTGCAAGAGGCCAGAGGTATGCCCACTTCCTTGGGGGAATTCAGCACGAATAGTTCTATGCATTTCCTTGCCAGCTCGTCGAACATGCAGTAATCAGCGATGTCTCTGTGTAAGAAACCAATAAAGGTTGAGGGGCGTTTCGATGCCAGCTGCTTGAGAGCCCCCCTTCACTCAATGGTTACCTCTGACATTTTTCTGTTATTAGTTCATTTCATACTTCAGAAATTAATACCATTTTAATGTTAGCCTTGGTACGATCTTCGTATTTATTCTTTTCTTTAATTGTCAACTTATTCACCTTCTTACTTGATTTCGGTTTGGTCTTCGTATACTTCTTACGTTTTTTTTTTCTCCTGTCTTTCTCTTGGGCTCAGACTCAGTGTTGCCGTTGAGCGACTAATTTGGCCCTTTTTAAGCGGCATTGCCTTTTGACGCGACTTTTTGAAAATTTTAATTTTTTGACCCTTTTCCAAAATTATGAGCGACTTTTGAGCGTTTTCAAAGATTTTTTAAGAAATGCTAATAAAAATATATCCTCCTGTAGATACGAAAAAATGGATAACTTAAAACTTTTAAAGGAAATGCCACTCTATTCCTCTTTTCCGATTTCTGTGTATATTTGCAACCCTGTCTTGGGCAAAGCTTGTCAGGCTATCTTCTTTTTAAATCCAACAGAGGAACGTTCTACCGCAAAAAGACTTTAATAATATATGCAAATTTGATTTTGACTTTGGTTATCAGATTTATTCTTTTACTAGTAAAGATAAGCAAAAATAATATGGTGACCCCTTTTTTCGTCAATTACCCCTTTTTTGCGACTTAAGGGCAACACTGCTAAGACTCTAAATTTATTGAAGGCGGAAATAAAGGAGTGAATATTG
The DNA here is from genome assembly GCF_001687245.7 of Rhagoletis zephyria. Classification (NCBI taxonomy): domain Eukaryota; kingdom Metazoa; phylum Arthropoda; class Insecta; order Diptera; family Tephritidae; genus Rhagoletis; species Rhagoletis zephyria. The sequence goes on along the minus strand of NW_016162023.1, from coordinate 9,510 downwards.
ACGCGCTTCCGTTGCTTGGTAAGCATCACACATTTCCGTCACAATTTTTCAGTTCAATGCCGCCGCCAACGAATTTTTATTTCAAAAACATAAATATGTTGCAATTGAAGACGTTATACATACGATCTAGAAAGAAGAAAAGCACATTCACTGCCTAACCGAAAGCATTGAAAATTTGAGCAAATTGACTCGACTGAATTTCGATATTTGCTTCAATGGAAAACAAATATTGCTTAATATTTAATGATTCTTTCTACAAAAAGTTACCTTACTCAATTTAAGAAGGTTTCATAGGTAACTGATGTCTTCTCTCACTCTCTAAGCTCCCTAAAAGCGATCTTGTTAGAACTCAATCCGAATGCCAAGACAGTGGAGTCCCAGGGAAGAGGTTATTAAGATCTGAGTAGCGCGCTTGGATAGCCCACAAAATAAATAGACAATCACATAGATGCCCACATAGATTAACAATGGATCCTACGAAAGAAGCATTCTTAGTGTTTCTACTTAAGCTTCTGAATTCTGTTCTATCGGCCGCTAGGATGACAAAAAACTATTTAGGGCACTCCAATGCTTACTTACTAACTTTATATTAAAGCTATATTTGTACTATGCATACGGTGACCATCCGTTCTGTTTTTTGCAGGACTCTACTGTTTTTCAAAAGTCGGTCCTGCGTAGTTTTTCAAATCTGAAAAACCTGAAAATGTACTGATTTTTCCCAAGTGTCCTGCATTTGTCCCGCATTTTACACGTTATTTTAAAATTATCGGACAATGGATGGATTTTTTCAAAAAAGTGATTTTTGGTACTTTTCGTAGCTTTTCTTCAATATCTCTAATGAAAAAATCTCCCAATCAACGTAAGCGACTTACAGCTCGAAGGGTATTGATGTGCCTCTTACCAAAATATATAACTTGTGGCGACTACAATGAAAATTATCATTAATATTTGCATTTTGTCGTCGAAGTCGAAAAAAGTGAGATTTTCAATCAAATA
>NW_016162023.1:0-7326 GCF_001687245.7 Rhagoletis zephyria | reverse complement strand
AAAACTGTGTACTCAAAAAAATTCTAACACTTCCGAGAAAAAAGTTTGAAATTTATGTGAAAATTTGTTGCACTTTTTTGTAGCTTTCTACAATTTATTAAGCTTGGGTTTGTATCGAGTTTGTCTGAGAATGAACTATATTTTAATTGAAAATTCTTAAAAATTAATAAATAAACATTAGTGGCACACAATATCACTTTGAAATGGCGTGCTATAGATATGACCGATACTGTATAATGTACGGACATCAGCCTGTTACAATTTTATTATATGTTTGCATAGATTTTGAAAATTAAACAACCAAAAGATAAATAGTCAAAACTGGAACGCGGACTGTATGTATGTATGTATTTGTTTTTTCTGTGGACTTTTACGTTCTTTGTAAAAAGATTTGGAGGTTTTACCATAAGGGTCTTGGTCTTTCAGTATTTTATTATGTCCTTGGAAATGGTCCATTTTTTATTTTCTTATTTTATGAAACAATCATTCCTTACAGACTATTTAGCAATATTGCTTACACTAGAATATATAATTTACGATTTTAATTCGACTAAGAGCCGCGTGCAAGACATTTGCTTTATTTATAATTATGCGCAGGTCACACTAAAATATGTAGTTACAAATTTTACATGCCAACACATTTAGGATATCGAAACTGAGTAACTACGAAATAAGCGATTCGCTCTTTAAGTCAAACTCCATACGATACACCCTTTAACCCATGATTGTAGATGCATTACTTATTCATATGTATGTTCAGCTGCCTTGCCACAACAAATGAGGCAGCACATCAAAGTCAGAGTGAGTGATTGAACGAGCGCAAACATAAAACCAAACAAAATTTAATAAAATCTCGCCTTTCTAACTTTTTATACGAGTGAAAAGCTATTTGTATTCTCGCTTTATTTTATTAGTTTTACTATTTCAAGGTTCCCTAAACTATGTTTTTCTACGATTTTTCTGCGCTAATTTGTTGAAAATTGCAAAGCTTCTCTGCCCACTTTCGCCCAATAAATACATCCATGCCGAATGTTCACAGTTAGCAACCAACCGCACAAACTTGGATGCTTATAGCTTTACGCAAATCTCTAATCTATTTTACACACATACATACCTACCTTACACCTTGACACCTCACTTGCTGCAGATTAGCTGACCCCACAGCAGAGAAAATACAATCAAAATGCCAGGAAGTGCACCAGCGCTTACGAAAGGAAATAAAAGCTAAGTAGCAAATGAATGAGTGAGCGAGTGAAATGCTTAATCGGCTTTAAAGTAATGCAATTTTCAAGTGGTAATCCAACATTTTTTGCAGCTCTATCTTTTTTTAATCGCTGTAATAACATTAACAGCTGCGTACATCCTTTCCAGCTATTTGTTATTACTGACTTTCATACACCCATAAACTTAAATGTAAAGGCAATCGGAGAGGCGATCGCGGGGGGGGCTTTAAGTCAAACTCTTTACGTTCGAATAAAGCGCTAGCTATGAATGGCACAATTAAACGCTTTACTGCAACTCTTTTACTCTCATAAAGGTAGTCTGTTTTGGCTATTATTGGCGGCACTAAATTCCCGCTCAACTATGCAGGAATTCTCATAATATTTTTATCATCCCCCATCAATCAACTTTATGGATCGCAGCACTGGAATAACTTTTAATGCTTAACACTCATAAAATATATAGTTAGATTCAATGCGAATATTGCACGAATATCTTAGAAAGTTCACTGCCAATTTGAACCGTGAAATTAAGTTGAGAGCATTACGATTGCTTAAAGATTGTAAACTGTAAAGTGAACACTAACTTGTTTTTATCAAACTTTCATCAAAATTTTTAGTGCTGTATTGTAGTAGAAATATTATAGTTCATTTTGTGTAGGTTAGGGAGGAGGCATGCCACGTTAAATGCAGACAACGCGACCACAGGCAAAATGACAGCAGCAAGGGTAACGGTATTACTTGACACAATGGACGACTGCTAGCGAAATATTTGGCTATTAAATTAACATACTAACGGGAAATAAACTAATATTTCACATCAATATTTACATTAAAAATGATATTTCTTGCCCACATTCTGTTAAAAAGTAATGATGTGCGAAATGTTGAGTTCACGGCCATATTATAACCGTTACTTCAAGATTTAATTTTTCATAAAAACGCAGTCTCCATTATAGCGGTTAAAAATGAACGCAAGAAAAAAATGCTGAATTTTTATTTATTATTCTTTATTATTGTTTTTGAGCAACGAATACATTTTACCGAAAAAAATAAAAATCCAATTTTATCGATTCAAAAAAATAAAAATCAAAAAATTAAGTTTGCCATGATCTAAAAGTAAAAATCTCGATATTTAACGGGTATTCACTGGTGGCATTAGAAAAATCTGCTGCCAATGGCGACACCGAAGTCACTCTGGCAAAGTTTGCATATACGGAGAATTTTTCGCAATGTATGAAATTGTTTTGATTTTAATTTCTTTTCGCCAATTTTTTGTTAACAAAGCATAAAAATTAAATATTTTTAATTTATGCAAAAGTCAGGAAAATTTAATAAATTTGCATAAAAATTTTCAAGTTTCTTGCCAGATTTTTACAAAAAGTTTAAAAGTGCAGTTTTGTAGCCCATTAATTCTAATAAAATCAAGTGAAAGTTTGAAGTTGCTAAAAATCGTGTTGATTTTTGACAATTTTTTTTTTTTAATGCATTTTATTCCATACAAAATATGTACAGTGATGAGTACATGGTGATTTATTTAAATATTTCCAAGGTTTTTAAAGCTATTTTTTTCGTTCTTTTTTTTTAGAAAAATATACTAAGACCATATAAATCAAACTTTCAAACTTAATACAGAACTTAGAAAAATTTAAAAAATTTTCATTGAAATTTTTTAACTTTTAATGTGATTTTCTAGAACTTTTTTGACTAAGCAGTGCAATGGGCGATAACATTAAATTTTAGTATAATAAAGTTAAAGTTTTAAGTGGCTGCGTCGATGTTTTCGAATATTTTTTTTTGTGACGGCTTTTTGCACTTTTTTCCATACAAGCATGAATTTCTTATGGGTCAATACTGCCGAATTTCCCTATATTCTATAAGTACTTGGCTGTTTGACGTCACCACTGTACTGAGGTCCCCCACTGCGAGACAAATTTTGTAATTTTAGCCTTTGTAACAGTATTGCCCAAGGACGGTGAAATAACCAATCGTAGAAGAATATATGCCAAATTTAGATCATTGCCCATGAAATGTATCAGTATTCTAGAAAACGCCATCGCCCCATTAGACTCGATTATGTACTGTAAAGTAGCTGTAATGTACCATTAATTAGGTAAACATACATAGATACATAACTCTTTATGATTCGAAAATACATACATACAAATGCAGTTCACCGTTAACGATCCGTTCGGCTTGCTGCACCAAAGTACGCATAATACAACATTGCAAATGACAGCAAATCAGAAAATAATCACGCTACGCATCCAATCAAACACCTCAGGCAATCAAAACTCAGAGCAAAGTAACAAAATTGCAACGAAAAAAAAGAAAATTGTGATGCAATTCAGCGTTTACGCAACGCTGTGATTTCCGCTCCAAAAACATTACTGGGCTACAACTCGATGCATTGCAATGCAACTCTGCAATGCCACTGCAGGATATGCGCAGATACAAAATGGCATTATAAAGACATTTCCCCAGCAATAACAGCAGCGAGGAGCAACAGCCGCAAGCGGAACATTAGCGTGATGCGATGCAGGCAATCAAAAGCAAACGCACAAACACATTGACAAGATGATAAGCTAAAGGAAGTTGCATTTGAGTGGTGCCTGCAGGTAAATGCAGGGAATGTGAAGCGAAACGAAACGTAACGAAACGAAACGAGCAGCAGAGATATAAAAAGCGTAATAACGGTACTTGAATGTTGTAAGCTGCTAGATTAATGTATTGGCGATTTGAGGACTACTAGGCGAGAAGAGGCTGACGACTGACTAGCAAGTGAGCGTTGGCTTCTAAGCTATAGATATACTCGTATATACGGAATGGAGGAATGCATTAACACAGTTTGAGTTTGCAGTTTCCACTATCGCTTTGTTCTTATTCGCTTCTTTGCTTTCTCTCTCGACAACTACATAAACAAAGGCAGCCCCATTCGGAATGTAGCGCAAAAATGTAGCAAAAAAAAAACACGGCAACTGACAATTGTTGCCAGTATGTGATTAACATACACACAGAAAGACAGGCAAAGACAGATATGCTGCAGTCGTAAAACTGTTACGCCATCTTTGTTTATTTTCTTTGTACTTTCTCGTTGATGCGCAACCTTTGCTGTGAAAGTCGTAAAATAAAAACAAATGACTGCAACGGCAACAGCAAGAACAACAGCAGCAGCAACATGCTAAATGCTTAAGCATCCACAAAGCATCTAAGTGCACATACATACATACATACATACATACATAGCGACTGCCATTGCAAGTGGCCGGCCAACTACTAAAAATGGCGAAATGACGAAATTGCCAGCTCAAAGTGCAAAAATTGTTCGCCAGTCAGTCATTTGCACGCTGCCGCTGTCATCGCCGCTGCTGGCCAACACTTGACACAAACAAAAAGTCAACTAACTATCAGCATCCTGAGTGACAGCAACCGTGCAATAACTGTGAGAACAATTGAATTGTCGTTGGGCTGCGAATGCTTACATACTTTTATATTTTGTGACACTTTTGTGCGACATTTTTATGCATTTTTTTTTTTAGCCTGCAGCTAACAATAATATTATTATGTTAATAGTAGTTGTGAGGATAAAATTGAGAGTGGCTTGTCAGCAGTTAAAATGGAGGTTGTATTTTATGAGTTTGCATATTGTTTTCGGTGTCGAAAAAAGTTTTGCTTGTTCATTAAAAATGTTAGTGTTCGCTAGTCGAGTTTATGTACTTATATAACGACGATGTGGAAGTTGAACTGATAATGGCTGCATGGCGTGTTGTGGAAAATTTTCGCGATAAAATTTTGCTGTTAAATTTAACAAATTTGCAGTTAAAATTATTTTCACCAGAATTGTTTCATAGCACGACTTATATGAAATTAAATTTCTTAATAAAGTTGAAATATGAGTTTGTACGACACTCTTTTCTTGATGAGTCTCTGAAAAGTTAGCAAAAGAAATTAAAATTGAGCCACAAAAACGTGGTTTGATTGCTTAAACTTTTGTAGGTTCATGCGTTCTATGGAGCTCATATAGAATCACTTCTCCGTTAATTTTCAAGTTCTATTAAAGCCGATGTATATTTTTTTTGGCCATAGTCATTTCATCTGCTTCAAAGTCCAATTCTATGGAAAGGTTAATATCAAAATTGCAAAAAAAAATCAGATTGGTTTTAAAATGGCTTTAAGAGAACAAAAAAGATGCAAGCACTCATATCGTATTAAGTAAGAGTTCCTGAGGCAACCTGCGCGCAGCTGCAGTCTGTTGCCGACAGTTGAGATTTTAGTCAACGAAGGGAGCGCTGGCCGAAAGCTGCGATATGAAAAGTGGCAAGGTCCTTCTAACCGGTGCAAGACCATAGGCGTTCAAAATAGTTGCTTCAGCTGGCCAAGCGCCACTTCTCCATGCTGACCAGGGACTAGGTGCTGAATTGTCGCTACACAATACTACAAAAATATTTCGGAGCCCGATACTTCCTTTTCGGCACCGATTAGCGATTTTAAACATTAAACCTTCACCGTTATGTATACTAGAAAAAAATTATTTAAATACTATTTTATGTGATATCGGCTAAAAAGCTTGAACTTAACGCAACAGTAAAATATTTTTTTATAAGTTTTCAACTTAGTACAGCCAAGATTCAAGAAAATGCTTTGACGGATGAAGAAGCCTTTCAGGCTTACAAAGATAATATCGTACAATTCATCTAGAACGAAAATGCTTCAGAAAATTGGACTTTGTATCAATATTTGATTACAAGTAATTCGAGTTTACTCACTTTTGTATTAATATGTATTAAATTAAAACTCCAAGCATGGAAAATTAATGGAAAATTTTCATTCTAGAACGGCCGTTAGTGCCTTTAAGGAAAAATAAAATTTCTGTAGGTTGCTTTATACGATTCTAAAACCAAATTATATTTACCTGCAGTAAATTAAATTCCGTGCATACAGCAAGCGCCCGCTGTAGCTACACACTACTAAAATAAACCAACAAAATGAGCGCAATGAGTATTTGGCATACAAAAACAACAAAATAGTGCACACAACACGCGAAGTGGCTAATTAACATTTTCACATTAAATTCAACGACTGTCAGGTACAGCTGGACGTATACGCAACCACACAGTAAGCGCTAGCATGGCAACTAAAGAGCGAAATACACCACACAAGCGGTTTGACAAACCAAGCGAAATTTCCCTTTGCTTCAAGCCATTTGTGCTGTGAAATTTCGCTTGGTTTGTCAAACCGCTTGTGTGGTGTATTTCGCTCTTTACTGTATAACTGGAACTGTGAATATGATTGTAAGTATGAGTGAGCGCGTGCACGTGGCCAAAGAAATGCGAAAACGCGCACGCGAAATTTTAAAATCTGGAACTTGTGTGCCTAATTTTTTGAGCAAAATAAATGACAGTAAAGAGAACAAAAGATATGAAATGTGCCGAAAACAAGTGTGCGAATAAAAGTAACTGTTGCAAGCATTCTACTGATGGTGATGGTGATGGTGGTGGTCGTGGTGACTAACGCCTTTCATATTTGACTGTGTACGAGTGTGAAGCGATTGGCAGCCGCCACTTGCCGCGTGCTAAATACCTAAAAGCAGTCAATTTAAAAGCTCATTTTGGAGGGCTTTTCATGTTTAGTGTTTAGTAAGAAGAAGAAGGGGAAGAATAAGAGAAACAAGCAAGAAACAGCACGAATATGACGATAACTGGCTCACTGGCAATTAAAAATTAGGTATGTATTAACAAGCGCTGCGCTGGCTAAGTAGGAATCTCGGCGCAGCGCTCCTTCCTTTCCAGTGCGATAAGAAAATATGTATGTAAGTATATGGGGCGTTCCATATCAAAATGGACGGGGTTCACTTTTCATGTGTTTGATTTGTTTCAAATTTTTAGGGTTGATGGACAAACATAAAATAGTAAATAAATATGAAATTTGAGCTTGATTAATACATACATTTTTAAAAACTTTACAGCACAAAATCAAATCGATTTAAAAGTTTTCAAAATATCTCTAGAACGAGGCGAGGAAAAAATTTGAAACAAATCACACATACACACATCAAAATTCTCTAAAAGAATTAGTTTTTGAAAATATGCCATCTCAAAAAAAAAAA
>NW_016162022.1:0-46325 GCF_001687245.7 Rhagoletis zephyria | reverse complement strand
AGTATTTTTTTCTTTTTTTTATTAGTTTTATTTTTATGTTAAAAAAAAATTAAAATTTTTTTCAATGGATTTGTATATTAAAGCATTTCGGTTTATTTCCTAACGAAATTCTTATTGAAAATTTCTTCTCTTCATATTCGCNATTTAGTATTTTTTTCTTTTTTTTATTAGTTTTATTTTTATGTTAAAAAAAAAATTTAAATTTTTTTCAATGGATTTGTATATTAAAGCATTTCGGTTTATTTCCTAACAAAATTCTTATTGAACAAATTTCTTCTCGCGAATATGTTTTTTTTATAAAATGGAAAGCAATTAACTTTTTCGCCATATTTTTATTTTTGAGACCTGTTCTTAGCCAGCTAACAAATTAGTGACTTTTTTTGAGACTATAGACGTGAGACAGCGTACTGAATACCAAATAGTCTCAAAATCCAATTTCACCACCAAATGTCACTATTAGTGACTAGAGACCGCTTACTGAATGCCAGGGTTATTCCGACTTATCACACTCTGCAATCGTTTCCAAACGCCTGCGTGTATGCAACATGCTATCGAATGCTCGTTTAAAAGCGCGTCACCGCAGTACCAATAGCAAATTATGTGTGTTCATGTTCATACGCTTTCACTACATTACACAATTTGCCAATGGACTGACTACTGGAAAAGCACATTTTGTGGGTGCCGGTCGATTTTTGTGCTTTGTCTTGCGATTGCTGCATTCTAAACTCGCCGTTCGTGCGTTCACTGCAATGTAATAAGTTTGTGCGATAGCGCAAAATGAATCCGTACTACAAATCTATGTACCTAGGGGTGTAAGTACGTTTATGCACCTCAAAGTATGCAACACACACACATGTACATACATATGTATGTACATTAATTTTGCGAAAGTTACAGCTGCTCTTCCAGCTTTGTTTCACTAGCGGCGTACGTACACGTTATTTCAGCATTGGCAGCAATGGCAAATAATGCATATACATACCGTTATTTGAACGCCAATCCAGCTACACAATCATTTGGCGTTCATTGCAATTTTACATCGAATCGAAGCGTTTTGATTTCACCAAAAATTTTGGCTCCACAGCGCTTGGCTGGAGCGTCGTGCTCATATCCAATAAAACTCAAAAACCAATTTCTGCCTGGTTACCTTTGCTGTTTGGTAGTTAGAAATCCTTATACTTGCGTACGTATGTATGTTTTTGTGCGTTTGTGCTACCATTGATTTAGCACGGAAGACATATACTACTTAGATTGGTTTAATGTGAAATTACGCAGAATTGGCATAAATTGCTGGCTCTTCATGCACGAGTTCATAAAAGTCTGTGTGTGTGTGTGTGTGAGTGTGTGCGAAAAATGATTGCTGCAACTACGTGCGTTCACCTCTCAACAGCGCAGCGCACCGAATCGCATTTACCTGACCGTTTTATGGACCAAATGCTGATTGTAGCATATAATTTTATCCTTGCTTCTCTACTCTTTTGCTCGCCCAGCTTCAAATGAAATGCTCATTCGCTGAATTGCAACAACAAAATTTCGCCCGCATACATACATATGTATGTACGTACGTACGTATGTGCGTACAGAGGAACATTTTGAATTCAAAATGCTTTCAAATTATGATGCCCGTAAAATTATTGTTGACAATCCACACTATGTGTGCTCGGTTAGGTACTCCATTGCCGTGCATTATGACTGAATCGTGTAAATGTTGTGGCGCAGACTCGTGATGTCCAGATCGTGCTATTGTTAGTGCAGTACTGTTATTGTTAAGTCTTCTAAATTTTCTTATTTTTGTAGCGCATTTCAGTGGACATTGGGCCTCGTGACAGTTCAGCGAACGCTGTGCCAAAGTCAAAATATGTGGTTCTGCAAAGACTTTGTAGTCGAAGGAATACTTACCAAAGGCGACCAGGAGATCAGCTTAGGCTCACAAAAGCGAAATTCTTAATTATCTTGGGCTATTGGCATACAGGGTCCACCCCTCCTAAAATGGTGGAAAATGTTTTTTTATTGGAAATCGCAAAAATATGAGATGCTCTATCTACTGGTCGTAGTACCAACTTCAGGTTTCGACCGGAAGTGAGTTAAGCAGACTTGAATTTTGTCGCAGAGGTTAAAGGTTTAGAAGTTTAATTCGACTCAAAAATAACCTTCTCAACCCATATTAATTACGTAATTTTCAAAGGTTATTGCAACGCTCGCATTCGTTCGTCGTAGTGGTCAGTTGTTTGCGGATCCCTATACGCTGAAGCTTCTTTATGTTACTTTAGTGAGATCTATGTTAGAATATGCATCTTACATTTGGCGACCCTATCAGACCGTCTATGTAAACCGTACTGAAAAAATTCAACAAGTTCTTGTTAAATTTGCCTTGCGTTCTCTAAAATTTTCGGAGCCAATACCTACGTATATACACTAAGGAGCAAAACCGCAATATATGAAACCTTTTTTTGTAATCTAGTTTCGGATTTCACATTTCCAATGTTTATTTCATCAAAAGAATAATTATTAATACAAGCAGATAAAGAAGAAAATTGCGAAAAACCTAGCAACTGGATTGCTCCAGTTTTGCACCCGATAGAAAAATTTACTATTTGCTTGACTGATGCATTTCGACAGCACCTGAACCAATATTCCGATTGGAAGCGTTTAATTTTATCCTCAGAGTTATCAAGTAATATTAAATTTTGATGTAATAGTGTGGCCGTTTATGAAGAACTTGTAAATGCCCGCTTCAAAATAATATCAATCTAATGTTTTTTCTGTGTAAAAATTCGTTTCTGACACTAAAAGTGTTTTTGGTTGTCAAGGCAGGCTTTCTACTCTTTATCTTTGTGCTGGAACAATTTGTTTCAATGTCTTATATACCTGACCTGTCACTTCCTTTGTGGTGAAAAAGCAGTAATTTTTGATATGGAACCAAGTTTATTGGTATTCAGAGACCCTCCAATATGCCTAGCCTGGAAAATTGCATTATTTATTTTGTGTGGTCTCTTGACCTTGCAGAGTGAGGTCCGCCCTTCTATCGCTTGTTTAGCTAACCATAAAACGGACATTTGGCCGATATGATTTCTTTTCTATAGCATTGACTTTCTGTCCGTTTTGCAAAAACTTTTAATTTTTTTCCTTGGTATGTGCGCTTAAAGCACTCATAGCGAAAATCCCACGTGTCTTGATTTCAAAATTTCATGAAATGAGCCAGAACTCCTCTTTGAATTATAAAATTCAGTATTTACTAAGAGGGTGCAAAACTGGAACAATCCAGTTCATTTTTTTGGTAATTTTTTTTTTTTTTTTAGTTTCCATATGCTAATCCTTAAATTTTTTATTGTTAAACGTTTATTCAAACATCGGTCAGGCGAAATGCAAATTTGAATTACCATAAAGTTAATAAACTGAAAAGGTACATTACCACAAGCTTAACTTTCCGTTCTATTGTTCCACTTTTCCTCTTCAGTGCATTTCATTGTCAACTTCTTAATTTAAGTTCGTTAAACACTAGGCGTTCTTTTCTCGCAGCCTTTTTTTGTGGCTAAAATAGTGGAAGGCGCCGTCGATTGTCCTAATATTTTGGAGAAGTTAACTTTAAATGTTCCGAAAACTAACTACATACAATATTGATGACATCCCTTGTGTGTGCATTAGTTAGGAGACACAAAATACCTGAGGGCTATAGAACACTGAGCTAATGCCATATGTTGCTCGGCGTTACACCTGTTTCTTGATGTAGTTATCCTGATGCCATCTTCTTCCAAAAAATCTCTGCCAAAAGTTTCACACCTGATCCTTGCAAAGCCAGCTCCTCTCTGCGATTTTGTTGCTAACGAGGATGCATACCTACAGTTTGATTTAAGACCAGCCGTCTCGAAAATTTTTCGAACCCAAGTTATTTGAAATTTGATCAGTCATTGTTATATAACTATACTTCTCCTATACTCCTTCTACTCGCAGCTTGATCTACCGCAAATATGTTTTTTCTTTTTTTTTTTTTGGTGGGAACAGGCCATTGTCTAACTGATAAACTATCTACACCAGGGATGCCCACGAAAAACTTGCTCGCAAGATGGAGTTGTAAAATGGTAAAAAAAAATCACAAATTGCTAAATTCTGAGAATAATTCCTCGACAGTTCCAACAACAAAAAATACTTAAATTACTTTTGCCAAGCCAACAGTAACAACAATATTAAAAAAGCAATAGCAGCAAATGCGTAATGAAGTATTGTGCGAAATTCCAGGAAATCAATACAGAAGTGGCTGGGGGGTACTAAAGCTCGCTGTTGATGTATAGTGGGATCAGTGTTGCGAGTTTTTATTTTCAATAAACTGTAAGTTCCCGAGAATTGATTGATTGAGTGGGACGTTCTTGCGGCCAAAAGTAGTAGTAATTGGTAAATATCCGACTGAAATTTGGTAAGCGAGTGGATTTTTGTAATGTATTATTAATTTGCTGGAGCCGGCAATATACAGTGAAACCCCCCTTGAACGGACACTCGCCGTCTGTGAACTATGTTTGTATCTAAAAAGCATTTCATTGATTTCGTATCCTCTTAATAACGGTTTTGTGCCAATTTTATAAAAAAAAAACTAGCAAATAGCCGGCGTGCTGCACTGCACCTTAAAAGTGTTTTTGTGTTGTTCCTCCCTCCCAAAACTCGTATGGCCTCACTCATTACAAAATGAAATTGAAGAGCTTTATGAAGTGAGATTTTCAAACAAATTTTCGATTTATGAAACATACTTGATTTTTGTATGAATGTTAGTTAATATATCTTCGAAGTCATTTAAACTTGCAAATTTAATTTATAATCTTATAACTCGATTCTGGATTTCGTGCACTTTCTTCAAAGGCGTATTAATTCAATATCAATTTAATTCAATAAAAATTTTCAAAAGGTGGCAACCCTTCTCAAAAATATTTTCGGCAGTAAACTTTCCTAAACGTCTTTAGTTGAATACCCATATAGAAATATTTAATGTATCTGTCAATGAATTAAAATTAAAATTTTGCAAACAGGTGGCAATCTCCGCAAAAATATTTTCGGCTGTACGCCTTCTTAAATCCATTTATGTTGACAGCAACATTGCAATATTTACTTTATCTTATGAATTTAATTAAACTGCATTTTTTTTTTTTTTAAAGGTGGCAACTATCTAATTATTTTTTCCCCTATATTTTTTAAGTTAGACAGCTAGCAATGCATTGGTGAAAACTGCATTCAATTCCATGCTTTATTTTCGAGTCAAGCGCATACAAACATACAGACAGACGACAAAAATTCTAAAAATTGTTGATTTGTGTCCTGGTGCTGTAATAAGGACCCGCCCCCCATATTACTTTTTCTTTAATATATATGTATAACGCACACACATCAGCCTCTTAAAATTTTATTATATGTATGTATAGATGAGTGTTAGCTCAAAAGAGGCGGATTTGCTATACCTAAGGCATGGATTAGGAAAGAATTTCCGCGCAAGATAGGTGTTCATCTAATAGAGGTGTGCATTTGAAGAGGTTACACTGTATTCGATTTTCTGTACCAGAACTCCTTTAATTTTTTTTCTGTCCATCCTATTTTTACTACTTCTTTCGATTTACATGTAGCAACCAATTTCAATGGCTATTGTTTACTTTGTGTTTCGGGTTATATCAAATCCCACTTACTTTTCCGCAAATTATACGTTCAGTGTTAAATTACTCACGCATCTCCGCGAGTTCTGTTCATATCTGCAGTGCGTACCTATCACAAAACATGCATATCATTTCTACCTGCACACGCAAACTAAGCGAATTATTTCATTACGCTACACTCGCGAGCATGCAATATGCAAAATGAAAACCAAAAGTTAATATTATCAACATTGTCGTCATCATCCACATCAGTGACACCAAAATAGCAACTAGACAGCCACCACCCAGCCAGCCATTTTGTATGCAGAGTCAAATATTTCAAACTCTCACGTGCATACGACGAACGTACCACACCGCACGTACATTCATATGTATGTGTATGTATGTATGTATGTATGTATATAAATGGGATCGTACAAATTTTATTTGCCGCATGACAGCATTATTGACAACCAAAACCATCGGCGTAGTCAATATCAAAGAGCAACAATAACAACAAGAGCAAAAATTTTATAAAATGATAATAACAACGAGCGCGGCGCATACAGACTAACAACAAAACCGCAGTTGTGTACGCGTCAGCTGTTTTTGTCGTCACCGTCGCCGTCGCCGTCGCCGTCGCCGTCGCCACCACTACGCTGACAAGGTGTTAATGCAGCTAAAAGCCAAATTTAATTAGCTTCAAAATTGGTTTCATTATGTGGCGGTCATGTTATGTGACGCCTGAAAGTATACAGCAGTCAACTTTTCCACACACACACACACACAAATGTACACTTTTATACAGTTTCGAGTGTTTGAGTGTATGCGAATGTAAGTAATATAATTGCCATTGGCAACCATGGGAGTGGCGGCATTGCTGTTGGCTACAAAATTTTGTTTTTAATGCATAACTTTTTTACATATTTGTTGCATAATTTTTGGCATGCAAACCGCCATGCATGCGCTCGTGCATATGTGTATACAATTTTACAACAAATACAGTTGAGTATATGAGATTTAAAAAAAAAAAAATTAGGAATAAAAAAGTACACAGCCAAGCGCGACAGGTGATAGACGTTCCTAAAATTTGTTGTTGCATACTTTTTGGCTGGAAAAAAAGAACATGCGACAATCATAAACGCAAACATTGTACCCCAAAAAAAACAGCAAATAGAACGTAGAAAATTAAAGAATGCTGTACGTGGACGACAAAGTTGCACGGCAACGTGAAATGTCAAAACAATTAGCATAACTTGCGATAAAATTTTTAATGTCGACGTAAAGGCTGTTACTTTTTCTTTTCTGTCGGTAGCTAGACACGATATTTGATATGCAGGTGGTTTGAGTGCCCATTTTCCGAAATCTCATTTCCACTTTTACTAGTTCGCTTTTTTTTAATTTTCATTACTTCTCTCCTTCGAAATTTGTATATCCACTTTTGCCACTTGATTATGGTACGCTAACGGCCATGGCCTGATCCTAAGGATATGCCATGTTTCAGCTATTGTTTCGTGCCAAGCGCCCATTGCTGCAAGCTCTAGTAGGTATTAGTGAAAGGTCAGATGTAATCTGTATTGAATTTAGCTTAAAATATCAGCATTTAAATTTGTTTTATTTTATTTTAATCTGCACTATTTAAATTTATTATTTTCATTCCGTCCATCTTCATGGCTTTAAGCAAACTCACCTTCATTTCATTCTCCCGCTTTACCGATAATCCACTTTCATCTCGCTAAACTTTGCATTTCGTAAACTTTCGCCAAAACTTTAAGCTTAGTGAGAATTATGATGTCGAATGTGTGCATTGTGCTTCGAACTTAGTCAATCCCATTGGACTTAGCATACTTTGGGGCGAATAAAACTTTTTTATTGAATGCTTAAAGTTAATAAGTCAAGGTGTATTAGTACTTATTGAAAGAATGTGCACATGCTGGGCGCTTTTCTGCGCCTTTATGTTACCAGAAGTGTGACCAGATTATCACAAAAAGCCAGGCTAAATTAGTTTTTAAAAAAGGTTAGCAAAAGTAATACCCTGTGAAAAATTAAGTGAAAAAAGTCTGCATATTCATTCCTTAAAAAATCTACGCCAACTTGATTCTCGATTTTCTTTAAATACATTTTTAAATCATTCCAATACAAAATACAAAATAACATATTTTATGTTAATAACGGCTACATTACTTCAGTGTATGCAAAATGGAGTTCAGTTTAGGGTACGAAAAACGAAATACATTTCGAATAGAAATATGATTGTTTTCTACAATTATTTCAAAAACACAGTATAAGAAAAAATTCGTAGTACTTTTTAAAACTTAAGAAAAAGCTAAGAAAATATGTTCTCAAGGAAATGGTACTTTGCTCTGTTATTGTAATATTTGAACGGTAAACAGTAGTTCTTGAAATTTTCCCGTAACAGTTACAACTTTTCATTAAAAAATTGGTTCCTTAACAATTATTTTTGGACTTTTATTTAATTACTCCTTAAATAACCGTTATTTCTGACTTTTATTTTATAAATCCAAAATAACAATTATTTTTGATTTTTATCTAAATAATCTGCAAATAATAGTTATTTTTGATTTTTGAATTATTTGTCTTAGATAACAGTTTTCGAGGATTTTATTTATAAAAGTCATAAATAGAAATTAGTCACTGATCTTTATTTTTTTTCCAGCACCTTATCTGCGACAAATATTAATGACTTTTATACGAATGATTTAAAAAATAAAAGTCGGTGACTGATTTATATTGATGACTTTTGAAAGTAAATGTCACTGACTGATTTTTATTATGAATTTTATTAATAAAAGTCTTAAATAACTGCTATCTAAGACATATAATATAAAAATCAAATATAATTATTATTTTGGATTTATAATAAAAAAATCAAAAATAATTGTTGATTTTTTTATAGTTTTGCATAAAAAGTGCTAATAAAAAACTGTTTTCAAATTTGAGTCTCGGTGAAAAAATAAATCGATTGGTATGTATACGGTGACCATAAATATATTTCGAAAATGCAGGTTTCAAAAAATTAACCTGCATATAATTGCGCAGTATAAAAATAACAAAAATATACTACATATATACATTCTTCGTCATTTGAATAGCGCACCCTTTTTTTGATTTTCTACCATACAAAGTATGCTTGACAAAATTTTTATATGGAAGAAAATGCGCAGCACCGTCAACAAAAAAAAATTGTCGCCCCTATGTTTATTTTTTTTTAATTTTCAAAAATTTTTTAAATGGGATGTAGACGTAGAATATGCTATATTTTTATAAAAAGTTAATGAATATTAAACAAACAAAAGGAAAACTGTACCTACTAAGTATTGGGCTGTATGAATAAAAATAAGCAATTGCTTTTTCTTGAAATTTCAGACCTTTTACTCAATTTATTCAAACAAAATTGGAGTAAAAGGTATACAATTTTAAGAAAAGTCAAGCGCTTAGTTTTTATTCGTACGGCCCATTAAAAGGATGCGCTATTCAAATAACCAAGAGTGTATATTTCTTAATTATTAATCCAATTTTAAACTTTTAACATAAATCACATTTGCTTCATTGGTATTAATCCTTTAGTAATGAATATTTACAAAATTATAATAAGGCATATTACGTATTACTTTACACGAAATATGAACCTCTGTAACGCAATTTTTTTAGGCAAACTTTGGGTCGTTGAACACGAAAAAAATACCCATGGCTTCAAAGAAGTGTTTTCGAGATTTGTTCGAAAAACGTATTTTTAGTACTTTTTCAATTATTCCTCAATATTTCATGAAACGACCAACAGTTCGAAAGGTATTGATGGGCTCTTTGCAATAATATATATTTTTTGTGCAGATTGTGTTCCGTAACATCTAAATTTCTCATCAGATTTTCATTTACTGTAAAAAGAAAATGATTGTAATTTCAATTTTTCGATTTTGGTCGCTTGTAACACTAATAATTTTCTTCGAAATTGGCAAAGTAATATATTTTTGTAATAGGACTGTAGGTCGCTTATGTTGATCGGATAATTTTTTCATGAGATATTGACGAATAGGTCCGAAATGTACCAAAAACACGTTTTTCGAAAAAAATACGAAAACGCTTGTTTGAAAAGAAAATTGGCTTGGAAAATATTTTTTTTCTTAAGCGATCACCACACAATTTGTAGAACAGTGTTATCGATATATTTGATCCTGGTCTTCAATTTCTCGTCATCTATTGTCCATAACCGTACAATATTTAGAACGCATTGACTAGTTGAACCTTCAAAACCAGCTTACCCTTATGTAGTTATCAATTAGTTATCGGCACTGCTTTTATTTCGATTAGGAAAAGTTAATTTTAAAATATCGAAGAAAATGCGGGACAAAGGCAGGACACTTGGAAAAAATCAGTACATTTTGGGGGTTTTCCGTTTTGAAAAACTACGCAGGACAGACCTTTAAATAACAGTACGGTCCTGCAAAAAACAGAACGGATGGTCACCGTAGGTATGTATCACTTAGTCGTAGAACATTTCCTTCGTAGTGAATTTTTCCATGACAGTTTTCATCAATAACTGTTATATTCGGTCCCTGGAAATATTAAGTATTTTTAATATGGTAATTATTTTTTTAAGTTCCGGTCCGAATTTTGCTATGAACATTTTAAGTAAAAAAGACCACAAAAAATCAACGAAGTCAGACCGAAAATTCTGAGGCTATCGCTTAAAATTACATGCTAAATGTAGCCTCAAAAAAGCTAACCTGGTCACATTGGATTGAACTAAAAAATGGCTGAGTTACTGCTATAATGCTTTGTTTTATTATGGTATTATGTTATGTTATGCCATCTTATGTTATGTTAAGCTATGCTATGTTTTCTTATGTTGTGCAATGTTATACATATTCACGCGTAGGTGCAATGAACTTTTCCGTAAATTACCTCCTTTCCTCACATTACTAAAAAAAAAAAAAAAAAAATAGTATTTTTTTAGATCGGCTCTTCTGGCTTCAAGATTTTAATATCCGTATTTTGTCTGCTTCCGTCTTTTGCACTGCCCACTGAAGTCCTACGCCTTTTAGCCATATTTACACCCACCACGACTATCAGTGCAATATCATCTGCATATCTGATGATGGTTGATGGCCTTATCAAGTAGCTTCAATTTTAAGACCCCATCAAACATGGCACTGCAGAGCTCTGGCCCCAAAGCTAAACGCCAACTGGTACCTTGTATTGTTTTGGGCCTTCTGCTGTGCCGTATTGCAGTATCCTATCGCTGAAGTGACTTCGGGTGACGCGTAACAGATAATCGGGTTCATTGTAATTCCTCATTAAGTCGAACTCCAACATTAGCTAACGCTGAAACGGTAAAGCAAAAATTTTATCCAAATTTTAAAGATTGTCTATCCCAAAATTGTAGCTCTTTATCCAGCCGCAAGGAGCGCTATGCTTCAACGGCGGGCGCCAAAATTTGTGTGCATTTTAATGTAGAAAAATAGCGAAAATAAAAACAAATAATAGCTAAAACAATAGCAGGTTCAATTTAGATCGTATTTGTTCTCCTATAGAAAAACCAGGGTTAGGCACGCTGTACTAAATCGAGATTTTCACTACTACTAGGGCTAGTGGTAATGCATTTCCCATTTCACTACCACTACTCGAATAGTCGTAATGAAATGCTCAGTGCATTGAAAATTTAGTGCAGCGTGCCCAACCCTGAGAATAACCGCAAGTATCTTAAAAAGCCATTCGCGCCGATTCGCAAAGACCATTGAGGAATAGCCTGCGCAAAAAGCACAAAATCTCGAAAGAATCTACGGATCTTTTCAGCACTTCGGAAGAGAAGTTTGTGGAGTTGTTTAGGCTCTGAAAAAAGTTTGTAGCAATGTCTTCGAGGAGATCCGACCTAATGTGCGAGGTAGGACAGCAAATTTGGAGAATTTGACAATAATGAAACCTTAAGTTAAAGTGATGTATTTTAAGAAGACAGTAACATAGGCATCTCTCCTCAACGTATATCTGCGCGACCGCGCCCGCGTTTAAGCAAAATTGTATCCAAAATTATTTGGCTTGAAGTAGCCACTTGGAAATTATTTCGATAATCTTTTGTAGGAGCACACGCCATGTTTTTTCTATGGTTATATAATTTCTGATATTTGTTTTCTATGTGTGCGTTTTGCAACTCCGATGAATGCCTTCTTTTACGCTTCCAACTTACTAGTTCTCCGCTCGGTTTTACATATACATATGTATGTCTACAATTTTCTTTCTACATCTGCCTTCGATACTCGAATATTTCCATTTAATTCAGCCAATGAAATATTCATGGCCATAGAAAGACAGGCATAGGCAGTAATGGAAAAATGCATTACCTTAAAAATGTAACAATGTATATGTAGTATTTGCAATGTGTTTCTGCAAAAAAAAAAAAGTTTAAGTGCCTATAAGTATGTTACGTACACAATCGCACTTACTTAGTGCACACACAGGTAACATCTTTATACATTTGCTAAAGGCTGTTGTTACTGCTGTTACTCTTACATAGCACGACAAATTAAATTGATGACAGCAGGTTAACAAAAAATAGCACAGACATTTCAACAATTCACTCCGACGAGCTACATATGTACATATGTTTATAGAAGCCATGCACATAAGAATTACTACAAAAAGCTATAAGAATTTGTGAAAATGTCTGTTTGCTTTTCATTCAATTTCAAACATGCGTGCGAACATAAGTACATATACTCATTCAATGGCATTGCAATGGTAAATAGCGCCTGCAAATATGCTGCGAAAAATTTATTTTCTCATCATCATTGAGATTCATTGGATATTAGTGTTTAGATAAATTGCTACTTCAATCAAGAATAAGATTTTGCTTTATACTTTTTGTACTTGTGTTGTCATCTTTCACTTTACTGACTCTAGCCATTCATAGCTGGCACCTTTAATGCTCATCAATTCAGCCGTAAATTTACTCGTAGATATTTACTTACATTTCACTGCTTTTCTACATACTTTCTTTTGATTCCACCTGCTTTTTTATAAGCAGCAAAAAAATCGATAGTAAGTAATACTATTCTTAAATATGTAGCGTAATACGAAATTGACGAGTTCGAGCATCAATTCAATTGCATGCTGCTACGGTAGACGCAACTGTATTTTTTTTTATAACCTTTTGCATGGTAATCCTAATGGCTTCACAGGCAGCGCTCTCGTCTTTCTTTTTCCAATGTCATTGCCAATCAATGATTGGTACTATGCATTGCTTGCGACGTGAACGGCTATAGACAATGACAGCTGTTCGTTTCAATTTTGACAGCTTAGTATAATCATTATGCGATAGTTACTTGGATATATTATGAGATGGGTGCGACGTGCATTTAGATAGAATATGATGAGAGTGTTTTATTCTAACAAACACCTAGTGCCTAAAGTTATGCTACAGCTGCAGTAAACTTGTACCAAACCGGATAAAAAAGCACATATGAGCAAATCTCGAGAGTGTTTTTTTTTAGTGTCACTCCCTCTTCTCGCAAGCAAAAAACACTAAAGCATTATTTTTGCATTTACATATTTCAATCAATGGTGTTCCAACTATTTGAACAATTTTAGCCTTAAATGGCGAAAAAGTGCCGAAATTACTAATTTTTTCATTGTCACTCAAAACGTTATTTTTTTAATAACTTTGGGAAGTTTTCAAATATAATGTTCATATTAGAGGCAGTGGACGTTGGCATCAAACCAAATATATCTGTGAAGTTTCAAAAGTGTGCCATCAAATTGAAAAAAGGCAGCATGCAGAAATTTTAAATTTCACGATTTTTTTTGGTTTTAGAAGATTAAGATACTTCAAAATGTTAAAATTTAACGGTGAATAGGTTGTTTTTGCCATAACAAACCAATCTAGGGAAATAAAACTAGTGTGCCACCAAATGACAAAAAATTACATTGACATTAAAAAGAAAATTAAATTTTAAAAAATAAAATGCAAATAAGGATTAAAATAAAAAAAGTTAAAAACTGAATGAAATTAAAAAATAAATAAAGGAAAATTAAATTAAAAAAAAAAGATAAGAAAATAAAATGAAAATAAAGCAAAAATAAACAAAACAATTTTGAAAAATTAACTGTAATTAAAAAAATATAAATGTTTCTTCTTAAACCAATAAAATCATAAAATTAAAAAAAAAACAAAAGTAAAAATATATTCCGTCTTAGAACAATTTCTGAACATTAAAGTAAAACTAAATTTAAAATCACAAAAAAAAAATAAAAAAAGATCCTAAAAATTAAATGAAGAATAAATCGTTCGGGTTTCCTTTTATGTTTAAGTAATTTTTAGCAGTGGAAAATATTGCAGTATTCAGCTATAAAATTTATAAAATGTGCTCCTTAGTCCACTTTACGATAAAGTAAATATTACGAATTTTTAGACATGAGATATAAATAAACTAGGTGAAAACCCGATTTATTCGTTAATCGAATAATCAAGATCAAAAAAAAAAACACGTAAAAATATTCAAAAATCCGGTTTGGAAGAACTAAGTGTACAGCCCTACTTTTCAACGAATGTTGCTCCTAGAAACTTCGTGTGGTTGCGTGGCTGCTCCAATATTTTCGCCTAGGTCCTATTACCTATAGTCGTCGGCTGAACAAGTTCGCCTTATTTTCATAATTTTTAGACATTTGTTGTTTTCTCATTGCTTTTACTTACTTTCAAATCCAAATCTACTGCCTAAACTTTTACTGAATTTAAGCGTTAAATACTTTAAAATGTTGTTTGTTTTATGAAGACCAAGGTATTATTTCTGAGTAAATCTAGGTACAATTTTATAGAAGGAATACATTCCTTTGCATATGTACATGCCGCTTTTATGACTTTAATATGGACCCCAATAGAAAGTGTCACTTAAACACGTTTAAATTTTGTCCTTCTAATAAAATTTACATTAAACTCTTATATACCTGAACACACCTACAAGTGATTTCTGAAAAACAAAACTCCTACTATTTCATACATATTTGTCTATGCGTATAATTTACAAATGACATATCATATTACCGAAATTCTCGCTCGTTTTTCTTCTTCTTTGTTTTGTTAATTTGCAGACTTTTCTGACCACAAACCAACTCGTGCAAGCACATACGCCCGTCTACCCCGAAGCATATGTATGCATGACACGTGTTTGCGTGCCAAAGTGCTATAACCACGCCTTGTCTACGTGGAATTACATATATACAAATTGTACGAATACTTTTTAGACAGAAATGGCTGCCTGTTTTTATGTGTGTGGGGCATGAATGCGAAGCAACTACACTGTAAATTGGCATCAATAAAAAAGTGGACGCATTTTGGCATACTAAAGCAAAATGGATCTCCAACGGCAGTGTTATGGCTTGAAAATCAAAACTAGCTAACTAATCTATTGGAGAAAATTAGTTTTGGTTTCAAACAACTTCTTGGCTTGATGTTCATATTGTTAAATTGAGCTTAATTGGGGGCTAAGCACTGTTCTTATAATTATAAATGCCCATCTATCCATAGACTGCGCTGATGGAAGTATATATTTATGTACTTACATTTTCACGACTACTTATCTGCATACCTTTTAACTTAGTCACTTAAGAAAAGTATAGAAAATGGTGCAGAGATGTCTGTGAAATTGGTATACCGACTGGCGCAAAGAGAAAAGAAAAGGTGTTCTGAGTAGCTTCTAAGCTGATAATTATCAGTAGTTTGAAAGGTCTTGAAAGCTTCAAAAAAAATGCTGGATATTTTGACAAAAAAAAAAAATCAAAAATTGTCTATGCCAAATTCACGCCACTTACGATATGTCAAAAAAACCGTTCTGAGTAGCTTCTCAATCGTTCTAGAATGCCTGAAAAGGAAAAAAAGTTCTTCAAAATTACGCCGAAAACAAATTAAAAAAGTCGAATAATATAAATATTAAAACTGTTCTGAGTTGCTTTTTAATAGTTCAAGATTTCCTATAACCGAAAAATAAAATTAAATTAACTCGCAATTAATTATTTTTTTTTTTCAATAAAGTCGAACAGGTTTAATGCTTGAAAAAACTTTTCTGAGTAGTTGTAGAGTTCCTGTTCCGAAAAACATTTTTAAGTCGAAAAAGTGTAATGTTTAAAAACATTAAAACTTATAACTGTTTTGGGTAGCTTCTCAATCGTCCTAGAGTGCCTGAAAAATTAAAAAAAAACTTACGCAAATTTACGCCGAAAAAAAATTAAAAAAAAAAACTCAAAAAAGAATAGTGTTTAAAATAATAAAATTTAAATCTGTGCTAGTATATTTTTAATAGTTCTAGACTTTCTTGAAAAGAAGAAAAATGTGAGTCCGGGCCACATACCTCTTGGGCAGTGTTGCCAAGTTTTGAATTTGAAAAAGCACAAAAACCCCCAAAAAAATCGCGTTTTTTCTCGCAAAAAAACACCCAATTTTTTACTGGAGAATTCAGCGAAAAGCACTAAGTTGGCAACAGTGCTCTTGGGCCTCTTCGGTGCCTTTACTGACCGTTGGTGCCTACATACTGGCACTTTTTATATTATTCGTTGACGAAATTCTTTATAATAGATTACAGCTACCGAATACTCTCTTTCTGATCGGTGAAATGTTCCAATAATGAAAAATTCGCGAAGGGTTATATCAGACAACCACGCTTTCGGAGGTTAACTCTAGCACAGGTCATCATGTTGGCCCTGTTCGCTGAATGTTGGTCCTACTACTGGAGAGTAAAGAGTGCCTTCCGTTTGCTTCAACGGTTAGCCTTAAAATTTCCCACACCAAGAAGTACCTTAGCACTACTGCTGCCGCCGTGGGATAGCTAGGTGGCTTTGTAGCTGTAGTTAGTAGGAATTTCCGAACCCTGTCGACCCTTTTTAAGACTTTCGTTTTAGAAATACTTCGGCTTTACTGTGTTTGTGCTCATAACCCCATGAGAAATGGGGTGGGCCTCCTCCGGGCATAAATACGCTGTACAAGGGTGAGGGTAGAAAATTTCTGGCTGTCCCACGTCATTCGAAGTACGCCACTTGCGGCTGGGCTTTGTGAAATGCTGAACCTCACCACGCATCGGCTGCCACTAATTTTAAAATGGTTATCCTTTCTTTAAATTGTGTTTTCTCTCATTTCGATTATTCCCAAAAATTTGCACAGCTCAATACTTATGTACGTTTATTAGCAAAAGCTCCAACATCATGTCCGAGTAACTCAATTGGCCTTTCCAGCGCTGTAGCAACTTTATTTTCCATAAGCTTAAGTTATACAATTAAAGAAGAACAAGCCATACTTCACTTGTAGTTAGATGTGCTCGACTTTTGCATCACTTCTGCTTTGAGGCATACACCAAGCACATTCGCTCAAACAACACAACTTCAGCCAAACGCTTGAGTGTAAATCCCCCAAAAGCCATTTAAATAAAATGCAAACATTGCAAGTTTTCGCTAGAAGCAACAACAACAACAGCGAGCCACTTTGTTTTAACACTTTTTGGCTGCTGTTATACACAAGTACCTATAGTATATACATACATATATTTTTTTCTGTATTTGTTTGTATAGCTGAATGTTCAGGCATACAACGTGTTGAAAGTTTATATACTTTTAAGCGCCACAAATTTTAAGCTCATTGCAAAATTTGTTTTTCCATTGCCCGCTAAAAGTGTTGCTGCCACGACGACTCGCCGCTGCTTTGCTGTTGCTGTATCATGCCAAGGCGTTGCTAAGTCTTAGTCTTTAACACAGTTGTGTGTATACTTATACCTATTCTTCTACTTGATCTCCTCCATTTTCGTCTGCTTAAATTTTCGACAATTGTTTATTGTTTTCTAGCAGCGCATCGCGCTTGCAAATCTGCGTCCGTACTTTACATTCACCTTATCAAGCGAACAAGTGTTGCTTTTACTACGCTTTTAAGCCATTGCTTTCGCCTCCACCCTTGCACTTATCCATTTGCTTGTTGCGCGCTGCTTAGCTTCGACTTTCTGCGTCGTCGTTTTCTCATTTTATTTATTTTTTTTCANCGCTTGCAAATCTGCGTCCGTACTTTACATTCACCTTATCAAGCGAACAATTGTTGCTTTTACTACGCTTTTAAGCCATTGCTTTCGCGTCCACCCTTGCACTTATCCATTTGCTTGTTGCGCGCTGCTTAGCTTCGACTTTCTGCGTCGTCGTTTTCTCATTTTTTTTTTCTTTTCTAATCCGTCTTCAATCTATTAAGACGCTTAAACAGGGATTTACGTCGCGTTGGCGTTCATGCGCTCATTCACGCTTTTCTTAGCGCGCTTATTTCAGCCCTTCATGCCCTCCCTTGCTGTTGTGTATTTTATGTACAGATTTCTTGTTGCATTTCACTTGTGTGAACATTTCTTCCCTCCGTCCGTGCTTTGGTATCTATCATCTCGCAACACTTTTGCTAAGTCCATCAACTTTAGTTGCTGCTTGTGCTGCTGTTGTTGTCATTGCTATTGTTATTGTTCTTAATTTTGTTGCTGTTGTTTTTTATTGTTGCCGCTTTGCCATNGCTGTTGTGTATTTTATGTACAGATTTCTTGTTGCATTTCACTTGTGTGAGCATTTCTTCCCTCCGTCCGTGCGTGGGTATCTATCATCTCGCAACACTTTTGCTTGCTAAGTCCATCAACTTTAGTTGCTGCTTGTGCTGCTGTTGTTGTCATTGCTATTGTTATTGTTCTTAACTTTGTTGCTGTTGTTTTTTTATTGTTGCCGCTTTGCCACGCCTCATTTCGTGCTATGTTCTTGCGCTTTGTGTACATTTCAGTGCCAAGCTATGTACCTTCTCAATCCAATTTACTGAATCTTTCATCCTTATTTCAATTTGTTTTCATTGTTTTGTTTTCTTCTTCAGTTTCTCATCGTTGCTTTATTTACACCTAACCCTCTCCATACATCACTTCACTTCCGCATACATTGTTCCGAGTAAGTGTTGCTTCATTTCCAACGCCTTCTTCTCCTAGGTAATATCATTCGCTCCTTCGCAGAATCTTTACTTTTGGCTATTTATTACAAAATTGAAAATATTTTGTGCAATTTCGTTGTTGTTTTTACAAGAGCTTTCCAATGAATTGTTTTCTCTGCTTTAGTAGTTGCCCTCGTCAAATGAACTAGTGCCTAACCTGTAGGAAATTTAGTGAGGCTATGGACAGTTATTAAGGTAAATGGGGTACCTAGAAATGCTTAAATACACCGTTTTTTTAATATAGTATGTACCCTTTTTGCTCTCTCAGTAAAACTCTGATATGAAATTGCTCCTCTAATAAGAGTCTTAATACTTAAAAAGTGGTATGCGATCTTACTTTCCAAATCTAAAGAGAATGATATAAATCCTTTAGCTAATTTATACCAGGACTTTATGGAAGATCCATGCTCTCAAAAAACATTAAAGCGATAAGGAAAACGATGAGTGGGAAGTTATTGCCCTTAGCAAATCTCTGCGAAGAAAGCTGTGCGTTTCCGAAGAAAATACTCTGTAACTCCCACCTTCTTTGTTTAGTAGAAAATTTCTGTAATGCCCGATCCGGCGTATTACTTTTGGCATTCCGTGCTTTATTTTACGCTATAATTGGCTCCGTGGAGCGTCAGTTCCCTGCCTAGATAACCACAGAGTCCCTATAGCCACTTAACTTCCATTCCTGATCGGCCAGATTTGCCAGATACTTTATTTAAAAAAAAAAAGCCGTGTCACGATTATATGTAGTATCGAGCGAAACTATTCTGAGTAGAGCGAGTATTTCAAATTGCTCAGTTAGGCTGGCTGTTCTCGAAACAGCAGATGTAATAAATCTCCTCACTACTAAATATTAGTCAATGCATTATCTGATCGCTTTTTGATTTTATAATACACCCAAAGGCGTTTATTTTAATTCCAATTCTTTTTCTCTACTCGACATATTTATCGATTGTTAGGTTTATCGGTTATTTTTTATACCTCAACCGATGGATTTATCGATTTAGTTCTCCGTCTTTGTTATTTCTTATATTATCGATAATATTTTGTCATCTTTACTGATATCTATCCAAATATTTCTATCCAAATTTATCGATTTCTATTTATATATCTCTTTTTTCAGATCTTTTGCGATGTCATTGTAACTATAGTTATCGATATTGTTGCCAATATTTTTGTCGATACAATTATCGATTTGTTAACCGTTATAGCTACCGATATGTTTATAGAAATATTGAGCAATATCGTAAGGAATTTATCTATCGAATATTTTACATACATATATTGATATTTCTGTCGATATCATACATATTAGCAAATCATTGTTAAGTTTTTCTACGAAAACGTAAATGTTGGCACACTTACCTAAAATAGTGCACTAACTTCAGTTTTGCATTAAGCACAAAATTTCATTGCAAAATTGTATTTACTTGAAAACTTAAAAAAGATATGTGTATGTACTAAAAAATGTCAAGATAACAACTTGTGCACATATACCGGTAGCTGTGTATGTAACGTATACGCCCCGTAGCGCACCACACATAGCCAGCTTTACATACGGTTACTCGCACGCCTTAACTTAAAAGTCATATTATTTAAGAGAAACTAAATATTGCCGTAGCATATATTCCTACAGCATTCTTCACGAATATATATATTAATATCTTCATGTATAGATATATAATTTTAGAATGAATTTCGAGTGTGCCAGAATTTTTTTTTTTTTTTAATTGGGATTTTTCTTTCGCAAATCACCATCACCGTTCGGCAATAAATTTTACACACGAAAAAATTAATATATTCGCAAAACCATGGGTAAATTATAGTAAAACTGCGTATTTCGTTTTTCACGCTGACGTCAGGATTTTTTTAAAGGTCTGTGAAATTTAAAAAATATGAGTATATCGAAAAATTATTTTAAAAATTCAGTAGGATAACAATAAGGGTATCATATAAAAGAAAAAATTCCAGAATTATAACAGAATACAATTTTTGGTGCACAAGGACGTATGGGCATGGAAAATGTTCATGACAAATTTTTTCCTTAAATATCCTTGAAAATTTGCAATTTTTTTATTTTTTTTTTATATATTGTTTAAGTACTAATATTTGCACGACCTCATCATCGAATTTCGTCCAGCAAACTTTATTAACTTAAAAAGATAAAGTTTATTAAAAGCGCATTTTCAATACCTATTCGTCCTTCTAAACCAGGAAATTTTATAGTTTTTAAATTCTACAGAATTTTCTCTCTGCTTTGGTACCCATATTGTTATTCTACATTGCACTGATTTTTCTAAATAATTTTATGAATTAAACATTTCTTTAGAAATTCAAAGTCCTTTCAAAGAAAAGACTGACGTCGGAGTGAAAAACTAAAAATGCAATTTTACTATATTTGGTCCAAAGTTTCCTGAGTATATCGATTCTTTCGTGTGTTTTGAATATTTTTTTGTTTTTTGTCGCGCGGTGTAATCAATATAATTATTTTTCATTTGTCGTTACACTAGTTTTGTCAGCATTTTGAAGTATTTTAAACTTTTAAGACGAAAAGATCGTTAGATCTTAAAACTTACAAAATAGCTGCGACAGATAGTCTACATGCTGCCATTTTTTTTTTTTAATTTGGTGGCACACTTTTGAAACTCCACAGATATGTTGTATTCGGTGCCAGCTTTCATTGCCTCTAATATGAACATTCAAGCTGAAAACTTCCCGAAGTTATTAAAAAAAAGTAGTTATGATTTTTTCGAGCGACAACGAAAAAAATAGTAATTTCGGTACTTTTTCGCCTAAATAAACGTTTTAAGGCTTAAACTGTTCAAATACTTGATTCATTTTTTATTGAACCTATTTCTGGAACTCCATTGATTGAAATAATTACAAGAAAAATGCTTTCGCTTTTTTTTCTGGCGAGAGAAGGGAGTGTTACTAAAACAAACGACTCGTTAGTTGCTTTCAGTATTCTCAAATTTTTATGAACGCACACAAGTAAGACCTACAGGGTTTTATCATAACTACCACGAGAACTATTCATCTCTTTGCTACCTTCTCTTCTTCTCGTTATTACTTCTATTATTTCAACGCCAGTGTTAGCGCGCACTTCGATTTACTTTTCATTCAAGTTTGTTTACTTATTATTTTGTGCGAATACTTGTGTTTATTTGTGTTCGAATTGTTGATAATGTCTTCCTATTTATCTAGCGGTTTCTTTAGGCATACTCATGCACGCTGATACCCTTCCTGCTGTCTCTCCTTCTTCCTTTCACGCTCACTCTCTTCTCACCTCGAATGCTCCACTCTACATTTTGTTTGTTTGATTTCATTACATATTTCCGTTTTTCATTTCTTGGAATATTTTCTCTATTTCAGTTTGTAGGTTTTTGAACAAAGCGGAAATGTTGATTGTTTAAGTAAATGTAAATGTAAATGTAAATAACAGCCGTAGAATGTATTGGCGGCGATGGTGCCTACGAAATTCTATAGAAAATTATTTATTTAGACATTTGTAGGCGCGTGCACGTTGTGTATGAAGTACTTGAAACTTAATTAATTTAAAATCCATTTGACACAATTTACATTTATTATTTAGTTAGTTAACTATGACAAATGTAATTACCAATGGAATTTACAGACATACATACTAAATATTTGCGTGCATATTTAATGCAAATATTCAATTATCAGTGTCAATAACTAATCACATTTTCATTTAAGAAATTAATTATTTCAAAATACGTATAAGGTACTCACTCAGTAGATAACTATTTAAGTACATATATAACTAGTGAGAGTGGCCAATAAATTTTTATGAGTAATACTATAGTAGCATCAAATATCCCTTAGTATAAAGAAGAAGGGCTAGCGCCTTAAAACCTAACAAAGTTGATAACAAAAGTTCGAAAAACTTNACTATAGTAGCATCAAATAT
The DNA here is from genome assembly GCF_001687245.7 of Rhagoletis zephyria. Lineage (NCBI taxonomy): Eukaryota > Metazoa > Arthropoda > Insecta > Diptera > Tephritidae > Rhagoletis > Rhagoletis zephyria. The sequence goes on along the minus strand of NW_016162022.1, from coordinate 23,812 downwards.
CCCTTAGTATAAAGAAGAAGGGCTAGCGCCTTAAAACCTAACAAAGTTGATAACAAAAGTTCGAAAAACTTGCTGCAGTTGAGGGAGTTGGATAAGATCTTGCAACCTATGCTTAGAAAGCTGATCCCGCGGTAGTTGGCGCANACAAAAGTTCGAAAAACTTGCTGCAGTTGAGGGAGTTGGATAAGATCTTGCAACCTATGCTTAGAAAGTTGATCCCGCGGTAGTTGGCGCATATGACCCCGGCCTTTCTTGTGGATTGGGCAAAGCACACTTAAATTCCAGTCATCGGGCATGCGTTCATCTGACCATATACCGTTCTTGAATAGCTCGCCGGGCAGGCCGGGCTGACGGCAGCTTGTTGTTTTTCAGCCGCGTAATCGTCNCAGAGCACACTTAAATTCCAGTCATCGGGCATGCGTTCATCTGACCATATACCGTTCTTGAATAGCTCGCCGGGAAGGCCGGGCTGACGGCAGCTTGTTGTTTTTCAGCCGCGTAATCGTCATTCGTCCCTCGTCATAGTCAGGCGGTGGGACATCGACTCTATCGTCATCGGCTGGGTGCTCGGCNTTCGTCCCTCGTCATAGTCAGGCGGTGGGACATCGACTCCATCGTCATCGGCTGGGTGCTCGGCGTCGTCTTCTTCTTCGCTTTCAGTTGCTGCGTGTTACTGCCATTCAGTATGGTGGAAAAGTGTTACCTCCATAATTTAGCTACGTTCTGGACATCGGACTCTAGGTAGCCATGGATTTTCTTGCAGCAGTTCGCCCTGGTCTTGAAACCTTCAGTAAGTCGCCTAACGCTTTGATAAAAACTTCGGGCGATTTTCCTGTCGGCCAGCGTTTTAAGCTCTTCGCACTCACGTATTTCGGCTGCTCTATCCTTAATGCGCAAAATACGTCTCGCATCCTTTTCAGTTCCCTATAGCGGGCGCAAATGGCCGGCGTTGCGCCTGATTGCAGCGTGGCCCTGTAGGAGGCATCATGTTCTCTGCAGCTTCTTGACACTCGTCATCGTACCAGTCGTTCTCTCATGCTCGCTTAAATCCGACTATTTCTTCGGCTGCGGTACTTAAAGTGCGCGAATTATGGCACCACTGCTCGCGTATGTCGGCTGTTTANCTTAATGCGCAAAATACGTCTCGCATCCTTTTCAGTTCCCTATAGCGGGCGCAAATGGCCGGCGTTGCGCCTGATTGCAGCGTGGCCCTGTAGGAGGTATCATGTTCTCTGCAGCTTCTTGACACTCGTCATCGTACCAGTCGTTCTCTCATGCTCGCTTAAATCCGACTATTTCTTCGGCTGCGGTACTTAAAGTGCGCGAATTATGGCACCACTGCTCGCGTATGTCGGCTGTTTAAAGAGTGCTCTCAGAGAGCAGGTGTGTAAGTCGAGTGGCGAATAAATTGGCCGTCTGTTGCGATTGCAGCATTTCGACGTTAAGCTTTCCCTGTATTGTTGAGCGTAGATTTTTANTAAATCCGACTATTTCTTCGGCTGCGGTACTTAAAGTGCGCGAATTATGGCACCACTGCTCGCGTATGTCGGTTGTTTAAAGAGTGCTCTCAGAGAGCAGGTGTGTAAGTCGAGTGGCAAATAAATTGGCCGTCTGTTGCGATTGCAGCATTTCGACGTTAAGCTTTCCCTGTATTGTTGAGCGTAGATTTTTAGCTGCACAGAGGCGAGTGCGTATCTTAGCCACAACAAGATAGTGGTCCGAGTCGATGTTTGGCCCTCGGAGTGTACTCACGTCTGAAACAATGAAAGCATGGCTTCCGTCTATCACAATATGGTCCACCGGAGTGAAAGCCAGTATTCGGCGACGGAGTCTCTCTCCCAGTAAAAATCTAACACCAAATTTGCGCACCTTTACGTAGCAACTGTAGTAGACGTCGCAAGGCTCCACGCTTTCCCTGCTTTGCCCCGTCCATCGCATTTCTTGGATGGCGGTGATGTCAGCCTTATTCTTCCCGAGGACATCAACCAACCGGGCAGAGGCGCCTTCCCCATTAAGGGTCCGGATAGGATATGTGGATATAAATATCCGGACGTAGTGAACTGCGATTTGAACCTTACGCAAAAGAGTCATTTCTAGCCACTCCCTGGTGAATGGAAGTCAAAAGCTTTACCTACTTACGTGGACTTCTGCGTACGGAACCATCCTCCAAACTATTTCGGAATAAGATTTTTAAACGCCAAGAGCAAGGTGCCGTCGATCGTATAGCGTGAAATGCCACAGACCTGATAAATGCACCATAATTTTGGTATATATGACCCGCTAGCTCTTGGAAAAGCTCCTGAAGAGGCAGGCCGCTTTTGATAGCACAATAAGAAGTTGCCTTTATGCGGCGATGTTTGAATTCGATACGAAGATGAACGCGACGCCAATACGGCTGTGTTTAGTGATAACCAACAACAGTAGCCGTTTCATCCTATCCGCATCGGCCGTAACAGCTGCACTATTTGCTCTGCGTTTTCCAGGATAAATATGTGGAACTACTTGTTTACAAAAAACACGAACTCCCTCATCATACCAGATAGACGCGTTATTGTTTTAGAGATTTTCGTTGATTGAAATTTAGCATAGCTGCTTCTAAGCTACCAGAGCAGACACAAAAAAGCATGGTATGAAAGGGTGGTGCAGGAAAATCTTGTTGGTGCAGCGCTTGGGTACTCAGATTGATTCCAGCTGCATCATATAACTTAGTACACAGGCGGCACATAAACAAAAGAGCGCATTGGATCAGAGATCGCAATGCCTATGGGCAGATACTCACGGCTATTCCAAGCGAACGGCGACGCCATTAATCTGGGCGCAGAGATATATCTTCAGCGAAAATATCGCACAGAAAACATTCTGACATTTAGCGATAGACAGACCGCAGAAGTCGGGGACCTTCTTTGCGTCAGTGCCAGAAAAAAAAAGCTTTTAGGAGGATACAATAACAAAATATATGATAAGCTAAGAACAAATTAACCATTCAGGCAGGTGTCTTAAGCAGGTTATTGCAGATTAAAAGGTCACCTACACCGGCTCGGGATGTGGTTGAATTATTTTGATCGTATTTTTTTACAATACGGCTGAAAGTCCTAAGCACATACTCTTCAAATGTGATGCAGTGGCGAGAAGGCGAAAACAGTATCTCGGGTCATTCCACCCGGCAGCTGAATCCCATAAACTCGATGTTATTAAATAACGTATTGGATTTCCCAAGGGAGCTATGACAGACCGAGCTGTTGTAAGTAGCAAAATGGCACAATACATCACATAATTTCTGTCTTTCGTTGCTTTCTAAACAACTTTTTCATAAAAAAATTTCAATGTGATCTCCAGATATGACACTTCTAAATCGCTAAAATAATTGGCATTTCTTTGAAAGTAATTTGAAATAACATTTTTCACGAAAATTGCTTCGTTTTACCACTTAAATATTATTCAAACCGGAAAAACGAAATGAAATTGAGGCACAATTATGTATTTCAAAGCAAGCATGTACTCTTAAAAATAAATAAATAAACAAATATCGAAAAACATACTTAATTCAAAATCACAAGCATAACAAAGCACAAAAAGAAAAAAAGAACAGCAATGCAGAAAATGGAAACAAAGTAATTTCTCGCGTCGCTGACAAAGCTTTCAACTCGCTAATGTTTTTGCGCCCTCACTTGACAAGTTATGCCATTTAACGATTAATGTTTCAGTTTTCATGGCTCTTGAATAGCAAACACTCACCACCCTACCTACCACTTATGTATATACAGTCAGCGTCAAAAAAACGCAAATTTTTCTTATTTTTTTTTTACAAAAAAATAGTTTTTCAACACACAAAACCGCAAGAATAATTTTTTCATTTCATCAGAACTTGGGCAAAATGCAAGAAATGCCAAAAAATTTTCATGAAGTTTTAATTTTTTTAATTTGATTTCTTATAAAAATTTTGGGTATGCAGTTTTGTAGTTCAGTGCAGTTGATTTTTGATTTTATTTTCTTTTCTTTTTGTCACGCGTGTTGCGCATTTTCTTCCATTTAAAAATATTTTGTGTTCATGCGTTATATGGAAGAAAATGCGCAACACCATCAACGAAAAAATTCTCAAAAATAAACGGTAATTTTTGGCGACTTAAAATTTGCACTTTATTAAACTAAAATTGAAGGGGCTACAAAACTGCATACGAAAATTTTTATAAAAATTCTGAATAAGTTTGAAATTTTTTTTTTGTCCAAATTTTTCTAAGAAATCGAATTAAAAATTTAAAATTTCGACGAAAATTTCTTGGTATTTCTTGCATTATGTATTTATGTTTGTACGCGCATCACCCGATAACTAATGCACCGCAATGTATGCAGTTTTCACCGATGAATTGGTAGAGGTCTAACTTGAAATATAGAAAGAAAAAAATTAGAGAGTTGCCACCTGTTTGAAAATTGCAGTTTAAGTAAATTGATAAATAAAGTAAATATTGCAATATGGCTGGCAAAAGAAAGAGGTTTGAAAAGGCTTATAGGCGAAAATATTTTTGTTGAAGGTTGCCACCTGTTTGAAAATTTTAATTTGATTTAATTGATAGAATAAGTTAAATATTGCAATATGGGTATCAACATGAAGAGGTTTAGGCAAGTTTACTGCCGTAAATATGTTTAAGCAAGGTTGCCACCTGATTGAAAAATTTTATTTAATTAAGTTGATAAAATAAATGAAATATTACAATACGGGTATCAAAAAGCACAAAAACCCTTTTAAGGCATAGTGAGCACGCCGGGTATTTGCTGGTATTTTTATAAAAATAAAAATTAATCTTTAAACCGTAGGGTACGCAATTTTTTAACGTGGCTGTACATTTACATTTGCCAAGTTTCGTGCTATTAATAAAAAAAAGAAAAAAATATTTTTACATTTGTTCTTCATTTTTCATTTGCTTGTATTGGCAACTGACATTCAAGTAATCGACGACGTCTTGGCCACTTAACTTTTGCAGTACTTACAACTCGGTGAAACTCAACAACTTAATACTGATTTTGCAGTCTTGGCATCAATACGTCATTGCCAGCGTAAAGAAAACTCCTAGTAAAGTAAATGTAGGGGGGGGGAAGCAACAACGAGTCAGTAATTAAATATTTAACGCACAGTTTTTCCAGCACTTTTCTTGGCCATATTTCTACCAACAAAGTTGCAATGCTCACCCAACTCCAACTCATTACTCATTCACTCCTACATCAACTACTAAAGCCCTATGGTTTGTTGATTTTCAAGCTATTTTCACTGGCCGGCCAACACAACCGACCGCACGAACAGCTGGCCACACAACAGGCAACAACACACCATCAAGTAAGCAAGCACTCAAACTCATTGCTGGCTGGCTTAACTTACAGGCCAACCGCCTGTGTGTATGTAATGTAAATTTTATGTAAAGCTTACTTTAGCTCAGCAATTAATAATGAGCACTTGACAACTTAAAGGGTTTCACGTTCGATACCACTTACGCCCACTCACTCACTCTTCGCTTACTACTACTATGTATAGCTTTGATTGCCTTGATGTCAAAGCGAAAAATATAAATAGGAAAATGTTGTGAGCGTAGGGCACTTGCTGGCACCGCCATTACTTTCACTTATCTGCCTTCGCTTGTTGCGTTAAGTTTTTTTTCGAGCTTTGATGTTTTAATTTCTTTGCTTTAATTTTTTGTTTTATTAACTCTTTTCTTTTATCTCCTGGCAAATGCTGTATAAGTAGCGCAGATAAAAAAAGGCATATAATGATGTTTGCATTATGGTAGGCATACATACATATATCTATTTGAGGGCAGGAGGTGGATTATTAATAAGCCGAGTAAAAATGTGTGGAGTGAAATAAGTTGAGGGCGGAAAAAGTAGTACACTTTTATTTAACTTATAGGGCTGGTTTCTCCAACTCAACTTAACTTAGTTTAGCGAATTTTTTAGACTTAGTCAAGAATAAGCTGTGTAAAAAGTAGGCTAATTTTTGACCCAAGTCCAAAAAATTGCTAAACTAAGTTGAGTTGAGTTGGAGAAACCAGCCCATAGACTTGACTAATGTACCTAAGTTCAAGCGCTGGAGATTTGCAATAAAAATACGAGTGCCCATGTTTTCGAACGAAAAAATATCCGTAACTTGCCGTAGCCTAAGTTCCACGAATCGCTCTCCATGAGAGAATTATCCAAACAAGTACGAAAGCGCGCTCAGGATTGAAAGCTTGCGTAGACGACTAGAGGTCTACATTTCTAGCAAGCTCTAGTTTGAAGAGAGAATCATTAAATATATACCTATAACAAAACACATATACATATATATTTAAAGTAAAATTTTGTTAAACACAAAATGAAGGTGAACAAGTAGTTTTTAAGCAAAAAACAAAAAAAACCGACTTCAATTCTCATATAAAAATCTATGCGTGCAGTTAATTTTTTCATGATTCAATGATCGGATCTAAACTAGATTAGTATGGGACCACCTCTGAGACACTATTTTTCCGATGTAAAAAGAATTATAGAAATCGGTCGACGTGGTTATGCGGTAACATACATATAATAAAAAAAGATATTCCGAAAAGATAACCTCCTTTGTTTTTTTGAAGTCGTTAAAAAATTAACTTTTATTCATCGAGCAGCAATTACCGAAAGTAAAAGTTCGATTGATGTTTAGGAACTGACTATTTTTTTAATATTACTTTTTTCTTTTTTAATTTAATTTAATTTTTAGAGATTAAATTTTTTCTTACTTATTAAATAAATTTTTCAAATTGTATTTTCTTTTCATTTTTAGATTTTATTGTTTCAAAACCGAAAATTCTATATATTTTTCAATTAAATTTTAGGAAACCATTTTGTTTTTAGCTTTTTTTTTATTTCATTTTTATATTACATTATTTTAAAAAGTACAATAAGTATTTTATAGTTTTTTTAACGAGTTTTTGATCGAATTTTGATCCAATTTTTTTAGCTGCATTTTATGGTCAGGAATTTTATATTTTTTATTTAAAAAATTTTTTCTTTTAAATTTAATTTTAGAAACTTAATTTTTCTTCTTCTTTTAATTTAATTTATTTTGCTAAAACTTTTATATTTTATTGTTTCAAAAAAGAAAATATTTTTTTTTAATTTCAATTTAATTTCAATTCCAATATTTTCTTTTTTTTCTGTTTTTTAATTCGATTTACTTTAGTTTAGCTTAGATTGTTTTTTAAGTGATTTTTTGATCGAATTTTTATCTATTATTTTTTTTAGCTTCATTTAATGCTGAGGAACCTACTTCTTTTATTTTTTTTCTTATTTTACACTAAATTTTACGAAAGCAATTTAAGTAAAAAATCATTTTAATACCTTTTTTTTAATTTTACCGGGAAATTGCCAGAAAATAAAGCAATCGTTTTCCATTTAAAATGCTGGTGAATCCGGATATTAATTTAATTTTGAGAAACTTATTTTATTACAAATTTTTTATTGAGCTTGAGGCCGTTTTTGTATGAAAAATTATTTTAGAAAAACAACAATAGTTTAGGTATAAGTGGTTGTTGTTTTTCTACAATAAATATTTCATATTATTTGAGATGGCCTCAAGCTAAATAGAACTTATTTTATAATTTTTTTTTTAAGTTTTTTTTCTCATATTTATTGTTCTTAAATTAAAAATATATACAAACATATATGTACATATATGTATATTTAATTTCATGAAATGTTTAGAAAACTTTTGCTAAAAGACACATAATAACTCGTAAGACGTTCTCGTTAGCAGATCTATAAATTAAACTTTCGAAAGACAGAAAAGAGCTTTTAAGACAATTGCCAGAAAATAAGGAGTTAGAATGGCCAAGCTGTAGTTTAGATGTCCCTAATGTGCCTATAAGAAAGGGAGTATAACCGCTACCAAAAGACTTTCAACTGCCTGAGCCAGAATTGCGGTTTTATACCGCAATACGCCAAAAAGTAGGCGAAAAGTCTTCAAAAACCAATTCAATAAACCAGTTGAGAATAGCAGAGTGCATTTGCTGTTCAGTGAAATGATATAACCGTACCCAAGCAGAAAATTTTTCTCTAAATATCTTTTGAATTTCGAGATTATTTTTTCGTGCTCGTTTACATTTTTGTTAATTCCTGATTCTAGATTCAAGTTTCGCTCACCTCTTCTCCTTTTTGTTTTTTTTTTTTTATGCAGCCCAAGGGCATTAGAAAAATGTTTGCTATAACATTTCATTTGCGCAGAGCAATGCAACACTTACAGTATGCTGGTGGCGCGTAAAAGTATGCAACACTTTCAGTAATTTTCTGCACAGTATTATTGCATTCCAGATTCATGCACATTTCTCTTAATTTTTTTCTTCGAATACTTTCATTATTACTACGCAGTGTTGGTAAATATCTGAGAAGTAGGAAAAGGCTTAAGGCTAGAGATTTGAGCTTCACTGCTTAGCTGATTGGTTGCTACTGCCAACCCTCTAGATATGCTAAGCATACTCGTACAATGGCAAGAGTAGTAGCTTTATTTGTATTTGCGATTGTGATAGCAAGACAGCGATAATTTTTGCATACTTTTTTGCGCTTATTCCAAACGCAAAACTTTTCAAGAGATGAATATAAAAAATTGCTTAAAAAAAGGAGAATAAGAAATAAAATTTGCAAGAGAATAATGAAAGAAAGTGAGTTGAGTGTAAGCAGCAGCGTAGGAGGGCATGAACAAGCGAGTTAAGAAAACAAACTTGAAAAAATGTCCAACACAAAAAAAAAAAATTCACAAAGAGTGCAGTAAGAAATGTATAAATGACAAAATGACACGCTACTCGGATTTTAATTTAAAAATTTGAGTGTACACAGTAGTAGAAACAAAATTAAAAAAAAAAAAACAGCGAAAGGAAGCCAAGCAAATGAAGAAAAAATTGAAAAATGAGACGAAGCAAGAGAAAAATCGCGCGCGCTTATAAAAAGTCAACAAGAAAGTGGTAAAAAAATTTAAGAAAGAAGTAGCAAGTTTGTTGCATGCAGGCAAAAATTGCAGCAAGAAATGTTGGCATGGCATGTCGTTTGAAGCAGCAAGTGCCTGCAGTCAGCGATGGCAAGCGACGACTAATGAGGATGAGAGTAGTCTGTTGGCGCTAATGATGGTGGCGATTATGATGTTGCTACGATGAGCTAGCTGCAGGACGCACAGAAGCAGAAAAGCAAGTCAACTTTCTCGGAGCCACACAAAATGCAACGAGCTCGCGAAATCTTGTTGCCAGCCGAGCCAAGCGCTCAAGCAAGCGTGTGCTGCGCAAAGTTTCTTGCCTTACTGTTGACATAGTAATAAATTAGGGAAATTAAATAGAAATCAAGCGAGTCGATTCTTGCTTGTTTTCTTTGACAGTACATATCTATGTTTGTAGAAGCGACGTATGCTCGCAAGCATTACAACTATAAAATACTATTATCTCTGGCTTGAAGCAATTTTTACTTGCAGTTTTATATGTTTTCTTTGTACGAATCGGGGAACTTCAATGGCTGATTACCCTAGTTGAAAAGAGTTGCGAGTGAAATTTTTGGACAATTCGCGCCTAATTAACTGCATAGTTTCAGGCGCTTTGTCAGCGAGTGCCCACTCATAATTCTTCAAGTATTTGATAAGAAGCTTCTATAAATGGCGCTCAAAAGTATATGCCACTCAAACAATGAACAATTAAACTTTTTCGACTCGCAACAAACATTTAATTCTGCCAAAAGTGCGCTTTAGAGTGCGCAAATTCTGATTTGTGATTTTGAATTTTCTTTTACTTTCAAACTTGTCACAGAAATTCCGCATAATTTCTTAAGCCAGTTGCTATTTTTCTTCAATAAAATACATAGCTTTAGTTAACTTTTCTTCTGAATGATAAACTTACATTTCCTTTAATTATATATTTTTTTTTTTTTCGAGGCAATCGCTTTGTCAAACTCTTTTGTGCGCTCGGTTTCTCTTCGCCAGCCACTTCATTTTCCATGCGCTGCTTTGAAAAGGAAATCAATAATTTCAACTGTGAAAAGTTGCCTGCTTCTGGCAGATGATTAATTGTTCCGCATAAATACTCAGCTGTGGTTTATGCGAGTGCGTGCGTTTTTTCGCCGGTCGCTCGCTTGCACAAAATTTAAGCTTGAAATATTGCATACCTTAGAGCTGTTGGCTGCGGTTAACTAAGTGTTTCGTTGCTTTTATGATTTAATTTTTGAGAAAAAGTATTGTATATTTTCGACTTTCAGTCCAATTTACAAAATTCTCAATTAAAATAACGTACCTGCCTAAAAGTATGCCACATTTTCTAACTAATATTTTTCCCTGAGGCTATATAGTGGCATGCCTATAACTATGCAACAATGGATTTCGTGTTGCATTACTAGAGCCCACATTTTAATGCCAAAAAATAAGCCTAAAAATATCTACCATCATAACTATAAGCAAGCTACATACATACCAATTTATGCACTACATAGTACTAGAAGCCGTTTTAAAAGCAGGTTTTAAAATTTGTCTGGCCTTTAAAGACAAATTTTGTTTTGAAAAAATGTTTTTGAAGCATAGATAAACTTTAAGACCTACTTGCGGAAACGTCACTAAGCCCTCTTATTGTCTGCTTGAAGTGATCAGCTGTTTTTATTAATCCCCAGTTACTGAGTGTGCTGAAAGAGTAAGTATCAGATTTTTCACTTTGTTATGTATTTCAAGAAAAAACCTCAGAATTCATATTTGCCAGAAGCCTTAGACCATCTGATGCTAGGAACTTTTTTACTTTCCCATTCTGACAAAGAAGCTTAGATATGGCTATCGTCACAGGTAGCACAAAACGTTTGGCCCAACGCTACTGACCAAGTTTTCGCCGGGCAATAGACCATTGAAAGCATTTCAAAACGGGTACTACTTATTTAGCTTAACCTCTCCACCTCTCTGCCGGAAACCTCGACTAGGACTAGGTTAGGTAAGGTTGAAATGGCTAGAGAGAGTGACTACCCTGCACTTAGGCCAATGACAGGCCCATTGTGATGGCATGTGCAGGCTCCGTTCCCCTATGATACTGCAATGCTTACTCCGGATCAAACCATTTCCTTGAAGTGATGCAAGAATGATAGAATACAAGATTGCGCCGATCAGAGAGGATTTTTGAGAATAACTTTTGTGTGACGTCACACTGGTGCAATTGCGAGAGAGAAATGCCGAAACGTGAGCAAGAATGGAAGAAGAAGAAAAAATGTTGCAAGGAAAATGTAAACAAGATGCACTAGTGTGACGTCATGCAAACGACGATTCTGTCAAATTCGTTAAGAGAGGAATAGCGGTCCGAGATCGGCGCAACCTTTGTATTCTCTCAATCGTGGAAGTGATGAACTTCGCTAATGCTCTATTGTTAATTTCCTCTACATCCGCAAGTTCTTGCTGAAAGCATTTTCCGAGCGTCTGTAGTCGTCTTGTGCTGTGCGTTCGCATATAAGGTGGTGTACGCTCTCCTTTTCTTCTTCGCATCTGCAGCTGCGACAGTAGTCCGACACGTTCACTCCCAATCTGGAGCCATGTGTGTCGTAATACAGTGACCTGTAAGAATTCCTTTGAGAGTTCAAACCTCGGTCCGTGGGCAATCTTGTTCAGAGATCTCTGACATTCAGTGAGAGAGTTTGTGTTATCTACGCATGAGTCTAGAGCTTTTAGCGCTGCTTGACTACCAGAGAAGGCAAATACATGTCTTTTTCAATGAGTCTTTTTACTAGGTGCCGAATGGAATCCTGGATTACCAGCACTTTCGTCTGATATACACTGCTGGAATCCGAAAGGATGTTTCTATTCCAGCTCCGGGGACAAGACTCCTCCCCCACCCTTACCGTCGAGTTTGGAGCCATCGCCATTCATGTTTGTAGCATTTCTCATGTGGTGAGGCCTGGTTTTCCTCTCCGCACTCCTTTGTAGACTTTGAAATTATTTGAGCACTGTTGCTTTACTAAGGGTAGGCCACCATACAAGGGCTCCGTAGAGCAGAATTAGGCGAATAGTGACCGTGTAGATCCAGTGAGCTATACTAGGTGAGAAGCCCTAATGTACACCAATCGACTTTTTGCAGCTTACAGAATTCATCCACGATACTTGGCAGCCCGTTTAAATATCAGGCTGGAGCAATCGGGTTTAGGGGGTGTGAGAGCCGGTATTTTTCACCGTCTAGTAAAAAGGGCTAGCTCAGTTTTAGCTGGTCTAATATCAATGCCTCATTTTTGGTGGAAGTAACTAGCGAAGAAAGAGCGGATCCCATGAAATTGCACAAAGCTTGAGGAAATTTCCACCTGTACGATAACCACAACATCATCAGCGTATGAGACAACTTCATATCCATCCGCCTCAATTAACCACAAAGGTTGGTTAAGTGTTACTACCTATATGGAACTAGAGTAAGCGTGATGCAAGAACCCAGCTTTGACGTCCCGTCCCTGTCTTCAATTCCTCCGGAATCAGAGGTAGCAACCATTCGAGTAACATCGTAAGATTTTGGGATAATATTGGGGCAGGCAGTAGAGGCTAAGCCACCAGTCTCCTTCTTTTGCACCTCTCTTCAGCAGATTTGGTTGCTCCTTCGTCACAAAAGATGCCGCTGGTTTTCGTGGATGTGACCTCCGTGCATTGTTGTTCTTTGGGATATACAGTGGCAACCAATCACATGGAAAATTTCTGCTGCCTGGTTTCGTGGCCATACCTTCCATTTCAAGAAAAGGGAAGCCAGAACTAAGTCATCGCTTGCTCGTCATTGACCGATAACTGATATCTGCTTCCCGACTTATGCTAATTGTAAGCGGACTCTGAAAAAGAGTGAAGAGGTAAAACGGTGACAATATGCGCTCCCTCGCCTTAGCCGTGGAGACTTGCGTGGGCCCCACACAGTCCAGCAATTTGTGAGCAGCCTTGGCATGCCAATAGGCTTTTAGCTTGGTGAAGTCGTATTGTATTCCAATTGTTTCTTTCCTGAGCTCTACCCGAATCTTGTTTGGCCTTACTGCGGGGAACAGTTCACGGCACACGGTACATATGGGAGATGTTGTCGCCGCTTTCCTCGCAAAATCTTCCGCTACCTCATTTCCCTGTATGCCCATGTGACCTGGTACACCAATTACATAGCTGTTTTTTTTGTATTCAGCACAGACGTTTAGGCTTTTAATGCACTCAAGAACTAAACATGAGTTAAGCTCGAAAGTCTAGAGAGCGTTGAGTGTCTAAGGATTAGGATTCCGGCATAATTTTGAGCGCAGCTGCTATTCACGTACAAAGGTTTTGTTGTCGAAAATACAGCTGCACTAAATGCCAGCGACGTTGGATTGAGTGCTGTATGAATTAAATTTCCATACAAATTTTATATAACTAAAGCCAAAGAAAATCTGCCCTGCAAGAATATTATTTCAAGCCGCTTGCTCTGATCTTATAAAATAAAATTTACTGCAGTTAACTTTACTCTGAAAGTGCAATAAAATATTTAATTTATTAACTCTACTGCAAGGTATTTTTGCTCTATAAAAAGAGTATTCATGAATATGCTACCTACTTTTAGGCGCTTTCCCAAAAACGGTTGGCATACCTTAAGAGGCAAAATAGAAATCAAATCTGTTTATTATGTACTTTATGTGTAATAAGAAAGCGGGGATGACCTAATTACAAGATGGTTAAATCGACCGCCGGCAAAGGTAGGCAGAGAAAGTGGGGAGATATTTTATTTTGTTTTTTTTTTTTTTTTGACGTGGAGGTAAGCAATCAGATAAGGTACGAAAAGTTGTTTTAAATAGAAAGAATAGCGGACAGAAGATGTAAGATAAAACATGAAAGAGCAGAAAAAAATTAAAATTTAAATAGAAGGCAAAATATCTCGAAAGGCAAAAACAGTACCGACAACAGAAGACACATGAATTTTAAGGAAAGATGGTAGGCATATTTAAATTATACTATCTACCACGTGGGACCGTAGCTTACATTGAATTCCTCTTAACAATTTGTTGCCGATACAATAATACTCTACTAACTGTTTACTTTCAGTGGATGCCCAAAAGGCTACTAATTTTTATTTTTTATTTTACATACATATATATTAAGTATTCAATGGAATTTTTTCACGTATTTCTATGGTAGCCCAAGAGGAACTGCCCGCTGAGGAATAAAGGTATTGAAGCATATTTAATGACTTTGTTGTGTTCGTGTTTTGTGCTTTGTCTTGCCATTACACACCCGCCTGCTCTCGGTAAGCGTGGCGAAATAATAACGGCGAGTAAAACTTTGCTGCCAACAAACAAACGGTTGTAATTACGATAATTAGGAAATTAATTGGAAAATAAAATGTACATGTATTGTCTGTTTATGTGTGCGTATTTCATTCTACACACACACACACGTATGAAGTAAATAAAAATGTAATGAAAAAGAAAATTAAACCATTCTCAGGACGAATAAAAGTTAAGGCCGACAAAAATTTGTTTTCAGAAAAGGTAACAGACGGAGGGCAGTGAGAGCATCAAGTGTAAGATTGAAAGAGGAGCGCGCGACGTGGCGACAATAAAATTATGCTCAGTTCAGTGACGCTCGGAGCACATTTCATGTGTACCATTAAAAATAAATGTTGACGCAATGATGCTACAGGCAGGGCACGGCAAATAAATAAATATATACATATGTACAGCGAAAATAAATTAAAAAAGGGATTCGTAAAGGGAAAAGGCGGCACGCTTGGGGAAACCAAGCTAGCAAACCTTTGTCATGAGCGGAAGTGGCGTACCGAATGATTTTATACAAAAGGTGCGAATTTCATTGTTGACTTGAAAATTTTTCAATTTAAAGGATGGTAAAAGAGGTTGTTTCTAAACGGGCTTATAGCCTTAGAATAATACGTACATACATATGTAAACCTTTTGTGTGAACAGATGCAGTCATTTGTGTGTGATATGGGTTCGGGGAAAAGTTTTTCTATTTTCAAATTTTGATAGCCAAATGATGTATGCTAATTTTCCCATGTATGTATAAGCATAAATACATATGTACATACATGCGTGAGCATGTATGCTTGTAATATGTACATTATGGTGCGCCACCAAAAAAAAAACTGATGTTTTTTAACGGAGTTATAAAATTTATTTTATACCAGCAAATAGCCGGCGTGCTTCACTGCGCTTTAAAATTATGTTTTTATTTTTTGATCAATTTAATAAAATCAAAATTTCTCAAACGGCTGGCAACCCTCCTTAAAAATATTTTCGGCAGTAAGCTATTCTAAACCTCTTCACTTTGATACCCATATTGCAATATTTAATTTATCTTGCTAATTAAACTTATTAACATTTTCGAACAAGTGGCAACCTCCACCAAAATATTTTCGACTGTACGGCTTTTCTAAACCTGTTTCTTTTGGCAGCCATATTGCATTAATGGCTTTGTCTTATCAATTTACTCAAACTGCAATTTCCAAACAGGTGGCAACGCGGTAACTTTTTTCTTTCTATGATTTAAGTTAGATCACTCGCAATACATCAGTCAAAACTGCATTCAATTTAATGCATTTGTTTTCGAGTGATGCGCGTACAAACATGCACACAGACGAGCAGACAGACAAAAATTCAGAAAATGCTTGATTTGGCTTCTATGGGTCCAGCTCATGTACACTATAGTGCAAAACTGAGTACATGGCGGTTTTTGTTAAATATTTGCAAGGCTTTTAAAATTAAAATGTTTCTGTTACTTTTTTTTACAAAATTGTGGTTCAAGCTTTAACTAAAATCATACAAATCAAACTTTCAATTTTTTTTACAGAGCTTTGAAAAATGCAACCAATTTTCATTAACATTTTCAGCTTTTTAATCTGAATTGTTAGTCAATTTTTGTGTATGTAGCCGCCAGTAAACAAAAAAAAAATATTAAAAATCAACGCGATTTTTTAGCCAATTAAAACTAGCATTTTGTGACACAAGCTACAAAACTGCATAGCCAAAATTTTTTCTAAAAATTAAGATTAAAAAGTAACAAATTTTACGTAAATTTGTTAATTTTTCAAAGTTATGCATACAAATTAAAAGTTTGATTTATATGATTTTGGTTAAAAGATAAACCATATTTATTAAAAAAAATTACAAAAAAATTTGCTTTAAAAACGTTGCAAATATTTAACAAAAAACACCATGTACTTAAATTTACACTATGTTGTAAATCTTAATATTTTTCGAAATATTTTTCGATTCGGCGATTGGCCACCTCTCTGTTGAACAGGTTGGCCACATTCCTCAATTGTGGCAAAATATACTTTGAATATATGAGCAAACTATTAAGCAAAATATATTTCCGATGGAAAGATAGTACCGATTTTTTTTTGTTGGTAGTGATGCAACCTAATGTACATATCCCAATACCATATAAATACACACAATTAAAGTAAATGGGTAGGCGTGAAAAAGTTGACCAACCCAATAAAAAGTTTCTTCCGCCTCCTTCCATTAGTTTGAAATTGTTTTGCACCCGCTCGCCTTATGGCATGTCACGTAATAATAAAAGGAAATGTCACCGGCACCACACAGTAGTAGTAATATAGAAATTAACACAACAACAACAACAACAACAACAACAAGTAAAAAGTCAACACAATAAATAACTCATAAGAGAAAGCATAAAATATGTACAGACATAAATTTGAAAGTCTGCCATTGAATGTCTCCCTGCTGACCTAAGCAAATAGCGGTAATATACATTGGAGGCTTGGTTGGCGTCGCGACAGGTGTGTTCGCCGACAAACCGCCAATCTATGAATGGAATGTGGGGCGTAAAGTACACATTTGGGTATGTATGTAAACGTATGTATAGTACTTTAAGTGTATATTAAATTATTGGAATATCCATATTTCATAAAATATTTCATGCATGCTCCCTATTATTCAATAAGTCAATAGAAATTTTCATGCACTTTGGAACATTTGGGCACCCGTAAATTTGCATAAAGTGGCTGGAGAAAAGTTTATACTAACCGTATGTTTGAAAATTTACATAAACAAATTGTGATATGAGCACGTCGGGGACCTGCAAATGAAGTCATCTTCTTTAAAAATAAAAAAAAAATTGGCCGTTGAACTTTTCAAAGAAGTAGAGGTGGGAAGCGTGAAAAAAATGCCAATGTGAAAAATATTGGTTTTTCTATAAGGTGCCGCATGTCTACTTGCCAGGGTACATTATCTGTAGGTATTGATTTTCTTGTAATTTGAAAGCATATCTTTAAACGCTTTAAAGTTTTTTGATAGCTTAGTCCTAAAAGTGTGCTTTAGGACTTCTTTTTTACAAAGCCGTAATTATCTTTCTCCACCGTCTTGTGCTTTTTTGTAGATTCAAAAGTATTTTTGATTTTTATTGCCTACTTTAAGGCGTAATGAGACCAGATTTTGATAGCATATCGTTGCTGCTGACTCAAAAAAAAAATATAAACTTTATAATTAAAACGCCCTTCGAAGGGAGAAAAGCACGCAACCGACCACATGAAAGGCATTATTAGTCTCATTCATGTCTGTATCGGTTAAATTTATTGACAGTGTGACCAGATGATCGCAAAAAGCGAGGCTAAATTCGTTTATATAAAAGGTTAGAAAAAGTTATGCGCTATGGAAAAGAAATCAGTATATTCATTCTCCAAAAAATCGATAAGTTCCGCAAACCCAATTTTCTGCAAATAACGTTTGTAAAGCATTCTCATCAAAACACAAAATAGTAACTATCGGGCCAATATCTACAAAAAAATTTCAATTTTGGATTAAAAAAAAAATGGAAAAAGTTTAATATTTTCTATATTAGAGTTTAAAGCAAATTTCTTAGTAATATTTTTTAAAACGCTTAGAAAGTATTTTCTCAAAGAAATGGTACTTTGCACTCTTATTGTAATATTTCAATGGTATATGTTGAAATTCAACCACTAAAATTAATAAGAGTTGAGGTGAGTTCAGATGAGGTGAAATAAGATTAGTTGGGGTGAGTTGAGTTGAAGAAAGGTGAAGTGATGTGAGGTGAATTGAGTTTAGAGGAAAGAGGTGAGTTTGGGTGAGGTGAGTTAAAGTGAGTTTAGGTGAACTGGGAAGAGTTGATATAAGGTGATTTGAAATGAGCTGTGGTGAGTTGAGATGAATTGCGTTGAACACCATAACCAAACATAAAATAACATAAGACTACGTAACATAACATAACATAACATATCAATACATAAAATAACATTTCATCACATAACGTAACTTAGCATTAAATAATATAACATAGCGTAACATAGCAAAACATAGCAACATAATATAACATAACAAAGCATAACAAAGCATAACAAAACATAACGAATCTAACATAACATAACATAACATAACATACCTCATTCTTCAGTTTTATCTTTTTCTTTATCTCTATCTTTATCTCTATGACTTTCTCTATCTCTACCTTTTTTCTATCGGTTTTTATCTGTATGTTTATGTTTAGCTTTTTTTAATCGGATTCGGATCGCGTGAGAATCGAATGATATAAATTTAATGTTATTTTAGATTTTATTTTTCTTTTAGATCTCTTTTAACATATATAATGAATATTGCCTTATATTATCTAAAAGACTAAGGACCGTTTTCGCAAGTAGGTTTTAAAATTTATCTGTCCTTTAAACGCAAATTTTTTTCTAAAAAATGTGTTTGGAGAGCCGGTAATTTTAAAACTTACTTGACAAAACGGCACTGAATCTGCAAGTAGCATTTATAGTACGATTGATAAATAAAAATAAAAAAATTTATCGAAAAAAGTCCAAAAATAGCGATAGATCGAAAAAATAAAAGTTTTCAAATAACAAATCGATTTTATTGCGGAAATTGTAACCAAATTTTCATGGTTAAAATCTGGCTAATAATCCGGCATCTATATCGACAACTAGATCGATAAATAATCGACAGCGATATCGTCGAATCTTATATATGTTATATATAAATTGGCAATAAAGTTTTCTTTACACCCCTTTTACCGCTAAACTATACCTCTAAGGTATAAATAATTATATATCATTAGAAAGCTATTTTGATGCTCAAAGCTATTCAATTTTCAAATTAGTTTCGTATAAAGCCAGAAAATTAATTCAAGTCCCTTAGGCCTTTGATTGTATGCTCAACAAGTTCCCGATATCTTTCTTGGCTGCATCAGAAAACTTCTGTATACAGCTCATATGGTTTATCAAGCTGCTTGCAGGATCCATGAACTGGCAAGACAGGGCACTCATGAGTAGCTATCTCCGATAAAAATAGAGTGCGAGGGCGTGAGATTTCAGTAGAGATATTGGTAGCTTGTAGAACTTTATTTTGGACAGGCAGCCATCACCAAGTGAACGCGCGCCACCTTCCGCCTTTCATAACTTAAAATTATTTTTTCTACTATTTTCTCAGATATTTCTTCTCTCTCTATCTCTCTCTCTCTCTCTAAAGTTATTTATACAGCTCTCAATAAAAATTTCAAGAAATATTTTTAATTCTTTTTATCGTTTAAAAAATGATTTGCCGCTGCTATACAATTTCTTGGTAGCGCTGCACACTGCTTGAAGAAATTTTCATAGAAGAATTTTTTTTCAAAGTGTTTTTAATATGCATTTTTTTTTTTTTTTTGATAGCTGCATATTAAGTTTAAACTTTTAAATTTTCCTAAATTTTGCTGCCAGCTAGTAATCAAATTAACCATTTCTCCACTGCCCCGCTGCACTTTCTTCCACTTTTTGCATTCGGCTCATAAATTCCACTCAAACATTGAAATTACTTTTATTATTAATGCAAAAAAGAATCTGCGCACTTCAGCTTCACTTTGCATACATTTCTTCGACTACACATATTTCAAAAAGACAGTTTTCTATTCGATTTGTTTCAACTGTTCATACACAATTTTTTGCCAACATGCTTTTATATCCAACTGCCTCGATGATAAGAAAGAAAGTCATGGGCATGCACCTTAAAGTACGCAACGAGACAAGCAAATTCCTCCATTACACACACACACACACACACACACACACACACACACACAANCCTTCGAGAAGGCTTCAAGCAAGCCTAAGTAAGTGGAAGCCAAGGTACATCGTTAAGCCTCGTTTGCCATTACGACCAGCTTCTGTAGACACAGAACGACTTCAACGATAACAGCAACAACAACAACAGCAATAGAGCAAAGAATAACAAATCACTACACAAGCTTAGTTTGCTTGTTAGGCGAGTTGATTTAATTTCGCAAAAAATACCCCCTCCCCAAGTGTCTGCCTACAACGCTTTCTTTCTGCTACTTACTTACATACATACATACATATATTCGCGCGCATTCCTGCAAGCATAACAGAAGACTACCTACACTTTGCATTCATGTTTGTGTGCGTTCCCCCAGTTGTTGTTGCGGAAATGGCTGAGTATGCCTTGCATTTCCGCTTCTTGTTTAGACGTTACCGCCGCTGGCTGCCGCAACTGTTTGTAGTCTTTAGTTTATGTTGCTAAAGTAAAAATAGCAGAGTGCTCTTCCGCCTGTGCATAGGCAACATTACACACTTTTGTGTGTGTGTGTGTGTGTGTGTGTGTGTGTGTGTGTGTGTGTGTGTGTGTGTGTGTGTATGTGCGCCATAATTTAAGGCTTACATATACTTTTTCAAATGACGCCTTGCATGCGTGTGTTTGTGTGTGTGTGTGTTTGTGTGTGTGTTGGTGCGGCATACTTCCTCTGCGAAAACAATCAACCATGGTAACTATTGTAGTTGCAACAAAATTGCTAAATTATGTATGCCAGCTTATAAATATGCAACGCTCTATGCTAACATCATCTATCTGGCCGCCAAACAGCAATACATTCCTCGCCTCTGTCTCGCCTGCGCGCCTTTCTTTGAGAGAGTGTTTTTGTGGGCGTGAAAAAAGAGGCGTGAAATGCACAATGCAGGCAAGTAAATAGTTGTAAATTTAAAATGTTGTTAAATGCATAAAATTTAGTAGCGTCGGAATGTGCAAAATGCGTACACAATTTATAGGCGTCTAAAAAGCTGTAATGGAATTTGATGTAATGAACAGGTGGTTGTGGCGCGGCTTTTGTGGTATTTAGAATCAGTTTATTCTGCGAAAGATTTGCTGTGTATCCTCCTAACTTTTACGTCAAAAAGTAGGCAAAAAAAAATTAATTTAATATTGATTTTAGTCCTAATTTACTAAAGACGAAGGAGTTTCAGATATCTTTATGGAATAAGGGATGCAGCTCCTGAGCTTAGTTAACGAATGTTATGCACTGAGAGAAAAACCGCGTTGTTTTGCCTTTATTAGAGCAACAGAAACGGAATCAACAATTTTTAGAATTTCTGTCTGTCTGTATGTTTGTACGCCAATCTCTCGAAAACTAATCCATGGAATCGAATGCAGTTTTCACCAATGTATTGCTAAAGTTCTAATTTAAAATATGGGGAAAACCGGCAACGTGAGTTGTACGGGAAACCCATCTAAGCTACGTGTTCACCATTGGGTCAGTGAGCCCTAATCGTTGCTGTAAGGATCACTTTTCTGGACCTCCTTAAGAGGTATTCAGTTTATTTTTCATAGTGCGGCCTGGTAGTCTTGTAGGTTTGCGTATTTCTCCATCGTGAGTCAGCTACTTAAGCGAATTGCTAGTATGTTTCTCTCCTGAGTACTCTGAGTGAACAGTTCATTGTCTAGGCTGCGGATTCATCAAAAGATGCTGCTAATTTAACCGATTCGTCGGCTCGAAATTTAATTTACTGCATCGCACTTGTATAACTGTGAGCGCCCGGTGGGTTAGACTATTCTTTTGCGTATGACCAGCGGCTTCGTCGTTGTAAGATAAGCGTCATACCGAAAATGCCTGAAAGTAGACAGGAAAAAACTAAGTAAAACCTAGATTTCAAGATTATTCACTATTTTCGACTCTTCGAAAACAATTTATGTATAATCGGGAATATGGACTCAAAATAAACTTAACGATACAGAAGAGTTAAACATTTGTTTGAAGCTCTTTAAACTATACAAAGAAAAATTTAATTTTTTGATATTCTAAAAGTATGCAATATAGAAAATAACGCTGCAAGTTGTTTGTTTAACCAATTTCTTTTAGTTATTTTAAACTTATTTTTAATAAGATTACCTTTTATTATAAACACTTTATACCCTTTGTGCTTCTCAAACGCTTCCGTTCGAGTATTTTCTATTCTGCGCCTTAAAGTATACTTTAAATGCACACCTCATTTCAAACAGCAACCATTTAAGCTGCCACTGCGGCAAACTCAATTTTTGCCAGAGTTCATTTGTGGCTTTATGCCTCATTTGTTTGCAGCCAAGTTCCCTTTGTCTTAGGTAGTTCATTTTTTTTTTTATGATTTTCCTTTATTTTTTACATAAATTCACCACAACTTCCGCGCCATCTGCACTTGGGTGGCGTAGTACATGCTCATTTCTGTATGCAGTCCAACAACCGTCAACGCCACCTTCACAGTAGCGCTTTTGTCTTTCATTTCCCCGGTAAATTACAATGGGTGCCGGCGAGCCATCGGGCTGTGCTGGCGTTAGCAGGTTTTGAGTCGCTCGCATCATTGTCCATGAAAACGTTAATACACTAACATCACCACAAAATGCCATCATCAGCGGTTGCATGGCAAACATCATTCATCAGCCACTACCTACCCTCCGGGCAATTGATGTTGGTGGCGAGGGAAAGGCCACCTGCGCGTGCGATTCATGGACTTACCTTTATGCGAGTACAAGGCAAAGTATATGTATGTACATATGTACGTGCTAGCAGGTATGATGTGTGTGTGTATCTGTATGCAATACGTGAACTCATAAACGCAGCAGGCCCCGGCTGGCTTCCTACCAGCAGCGGCAATAGGCACGTCAGCACTTTACATTTTTACAATTTCGCCTAAACAAGATTTATGGTTCACTAGCTTTTTTCAAATGACTTTACACACAATCATTTTATAAATTCACCGTTACTTGTTAGCATGTGTGGTGTGCACGGAAGGAACGTTCTGTTAACGGTTGTAAAACTAACACGTTCCTCTTTGGTGTGTATGTATGTATGTGTGCAGTAATGGTGGCCTAGCTGCATTTTACAGTTTAATATCTTTGTCTGCGCCTACAAATATGCAATGAAAGTTCTGCATTACAATTCAGTACATTTCCTAAGAACCGCAGTTACATGCAGTTAACAGATTCTAAAAAAAAAATTAAAAAAGACAAATCTATGAACGAAATCATTTATTCGAAGTGTGAGAGGAGCCATGAGGAGCTCGTATGCAAGGAGTGTGGTATAGTGGAGGGTATCCTCCTATATTAGAGGGTTCAATAAATTATAGAAATGTTAAATTTTTAATACAACTGCAATAACTAAAAGAAAGCAACTTTGTAAGAGTAAATTTAAAAATTTAATTATATTTATTGAGTCTGTTTTTGCCTATAGCCTTCTGATGGACTTGCCTAAAAATGAACTTATTTGCTTTAAATGTGAAAATAGACAAATACAATACAAGCCACAATAGCAAGAACAAATGTGCGAATACGAAGATGAAAATAAGGATCAGGATAAAGATAAAGATAAAGATAAAGATAAAGATAAAGATAAAGATAAAGATAAAGATAAAGATAAAGATAAAGATAAAGATAAAGATAAAGATAAAGATAAAGATAAAGAAAAAGAAAAAGATAAAGATAAAGAAAAAGATAAAGATAAAGATAAAGATAAAGATAAAGATAAAGATAAAGATAAAGATAAAGATAAAGATAAAGATAAAGATAAAGATAAAGATAAAGATAAAGATAAAGATAAAGATAA
>NW_016162021.1:44901-46335 GCF_001687245.7 Rhagoletis zephyria | reverse complement strand
ATTAGTTTTTGTACATTACACGTTTTTTTTCTTTGCCTTTATTGCTGTGTCACCTTTCTTCTTCTTTGACGCCTTCAAAACGCTGGAAGCCGCGTTTCGAACGCGTCAATAGAGAGGAACATTGAATGTTCGAAAAATTCGCAGCGACGGAATCGTGCAAGTGTNTAACGCGACGCTAACGCCGAGCAAATGGAATTTTCATTTTTGACAGGGCGTTACGTGTTGAAGTTGGATGCAGAAGACGGAAAGAAAGAGAAAGGACAAAAAAGTAAAAGAGGAAACGAGAATAAAAACGAGAGGACCTGAGAAAACGTCAAAAATTACGACGCGTTGATTTGGGGATAGCGCGCGCTGACACTCGTTGACAGTGGATAACGCAACGCTTGGCGCTCCAATTTAGGGACGGCAGTTACTGAAGTGCCCTAGTGCATTTTGGTCCCTAAATATTAAGCCATTCTTAACACCCTGTGTTTGCTACAGTTTGTATTGTATGACATTCGATGCAACATGTCAGTGTATAACACTCTTTGTTATCCTGTTTCGTGGCCAAAAAAAGATGACTGCCGCTTGCTGCTCACTAGCGTTTAGTCTCTCTTTGGAATTGTGCGGATACGGATGTTTGGTCGCGGATGTGATGGTGTTTATGGCTCCATTAATTTTTTATTTGTGTTTGTATTAAGTGCAGCTTCCTCGCCACTTTGAAAAATTGTGTTTATGAATGATTCTTAAGTTAAATATGTGAATATGTAATTCAATATAAGTGCAAACGCGTTGTGCGCAACGCAGTGCGTGTAAAAAGATCTTTGGTACATAAAGTTATTGAAATTCTGCAAGAAAATATACACATCCATATGTAGCTATGTACATGCATACATAAGTATGTATACGCGCACAAAGTAAAAATGCAAAGCGAATAAAGCGGAAAGCATAAAGCTAGAATTGATTGGTATGTTGCATGAAAAATTAATAAAATCGTCGAGTAACATGAATTAAAGAGAAAAAATAAAAAATATTGTAATGATATTGCAAAATCTTCGTTGAAAGTATCAAAATACGTATTCCGGCTGCTGGAAGGTTCTGACAAAATATTGTAGGTATTTGTGGTTTGTTTAGTAGCGACCGACCGACCGGTTTCCGTATGCAACTCGTTACCTTTGCTGCTTTGCTTTGCTTAAGCAGCTACTACAACAAAATATTAGCTTTGATGTACCTAGCGTTTTAAATTTATTTCATTAATTACTGAATATGTGTTTAAGACACACATACACACATCCATATATAGTTCTGCTATCATCTAATTGGTATTTGAAAAAGGCATATTTTATGCATTTGCGTATACCTACATACATATCGTCGTTTAAAGTACAAAACCGCGTATCGTCATTTTACAAAACCGCGTAACTGACATTGGCTGCGGCTGCCAAAAATTGGATT
>NW_016162021.1:33923-40763 GCF_001687245.7 Rhagoletis zephyria | reverse complement strand
TTAAATTTTCTGTTGTTCATGAAAGGTATGAAGCCTTCGGCATAGCCGCAAACAGCACTGCCCTTACATGTTTTATTTGTTTTTTGCTTTATTTGTGTCATTCGAGTATTTAAAATGGCAAACGACTTCTCTTTTTGAATTGAATATGCACGCGCGTTCAATTGCAACCGAGCGGTAGCGAAAACCAACAGCTACATACAAGTACATACATACATACATATGTGAGCATTTACATATGAACTGCTGGTGTGTGTGTGTGTGCAGCTGCATGCAACGCTTCGTGCGTTCTGTTCGATGCATCGAGGCGGCCGGCAGCAGCCGGTCAGACTATCAAGCAGGTTGGCGTCCGCCCAAATGTTGAGCCGCGATTGCTGGCATTTTCATGATTTTAGCCGTTGAAAAATGAATTCTTTTATACACACATCCCTATGTACATATGTATATGTATATCGTCGATGTTTTTGTAAAACCGCCCATCGATCATTTGAGATTTGTAAAATAATAGCTAGAGAAAATACCGCTTATCAAGGTAATGCTTTCAAAGAAAAACGGTTTTTTCGCTCTCCTGTAAAATTAGAGTGCGGTAAGATAAATAGGCGGTTTTGCAATTGGGCGATGGGCGGTTTTGCAAAAACATCGACGATATGTAAAAACATTTTGTCAGAATTGAGCACAGCGTTTGCAGCAGTAATGGAAATTGGAGCAAGTACATACATATGTATGTACGTATATGCCCCAGACGTATGTACGCTCTGTGTGTCTTTGTTTGTTTCGTTTTCAATTAAAGAGCAATTAATTCATCTTGTAAAATGAACGCCTTGGAAATTCTGGTGAAATTTTATATTGAAGAAGAATTTTGCTTTGTTTTGCACAACTGGTTTATTCTTAAAATCAATGAATTCCCTAAAATAAGGTAATCATATTTTAATACTTTTTAGCGTCTTTTGCGGACCTATAAAATATAAGGTGCATTCTTTTGCAACCGAGCTATAAAAGAACACTCGGCTATTTATTCGAGCTCAGCAAGGTCGGTTAAAAAATATGTGATCGGAAGGATAGTGTTGGTAAGTGAAAAAACTGCTCTATTGTGGATTGTTAATGGGAAAGTGGAGAGGGAAATTTTTGTTTCCGTATACACATGATTTATATTTTAAATAAGTATATACCATACCCAAATACCTCGGCATAATTACTCATTTCTATTGTTTTTTTGTTTGTGTCTAAATCCCGTTAAACTAATCATACGCTTCTTGCCGAATACCAACAGGGTTGCTTAAGTACCTAAAAGGAAATTTTACCCGAGTTGAGCGTTCTTTTGTCGCTCGTTTACAAAAATATTCGGCTACAAGCTGCATTTTTGGTAAGGTATTTGAGTAATATACATATATACTTATTTAAAATATAAATCATGTATGTATATATGAAACAAAAATTTCCCTCTCAACTTTCCCATTAACTATTCACAATAGAGCAGTTTTTTTCATTGAATAACTCTTCTCTTCATGTCGCGTATGTTTTAATTATAGAATGGCCCTATCTCAAATCGTTACTGAAATGGAAAAAAGCCGTAATTGCCTAACATTTTTTATTGCCTAATACGATTTGGGGATTTGTTATTCGATAAAATGCATCATAATCAATCAAAAATTGAATTTTGGATTTTTAGTTAGTTACGGCCTTTGGTATGTTTATTTATGTATGTATATAGTTTATACATCGAACTATATTTTAAATGAAAATTATTAAAAATAAATAAATAATCACTAGTGGCAAGTTTTCGTTAACTAATGTCTTAGAATAATACTCCAAATTTTGGGCTTAAACAATCTCAAATGAGGAGTTTCTCAGGAAAGCTAACATGGAGTCTCTTGACTTCTGGACCCGGCACAGAAATAGAAGTAGATAGGTCACACCTTGCGGAAAGAAGACGGCAGAATTGCAAAGAAGGACGTGGAATGGAATGGAATGGGTGAAACGTGGCGAAGAACAGTCGAGCGGGAAGCGAAGCAATATGAAATTTATGCGATATGAACCTGTACGTACACAAATGTATGTACATTAGGGTGGTCCTTATTTCGAAAAGAGCTCGGCTTCTCGGTCTCACACCAGAGAAATGTGTGAATAAACAATTAGTTAATTTTTCTGGAAGTCTCCTGAAGAGAAACAGAGTTTGCCGATTGAAAAATATTGCTTTTCAAGGATTCTATACAATTTCTAAGAAAAACAATTTGTTCGCCATATAAAACCTAACCTAAACCCTAACTTTGTATAGTTTGGTCTTTAGGCTATTGACACATTTATTGGGGGTGAGACCGAGAATCGAAACACTTTTCTTTTTCTCCATATGTGTAACTAAGGGCTATCCTAATGTACATATATATGTACACATCCGCGATTTTATAGGAAAAGCAATAAAGAAAGCTGAGTACCACTACATCTGCATGGTGAAAGCAACTAGCAGGAAGAGGAAACTTTCCAACAAGGCTCGACAACTCGTACATAGTTTTGAATATACAAATGGGAAGCTACATACATACATACATATGTACATACTTTATTGTGTAGGCAAATTTTAATAACAATCAACAGTGCAACTAAAGCAACAGAAGATGAAACGCGTTCAAGGGAAGAGGCGGGTGAGCGAGCAAGCGAACAGCAACCAACATCAATAGGAGCAATAACAGGAGCAGCAGGAGCAAGCGCGGACTTGTTTTGTACGCTAAAGAAGAAAAAAAAAATGCTGAATTCAAAAACAAAACCATAACGATGTAAACATGTTGCAACTAGTATGCGCACATGTGTGTGTAGGCGGTTTTCCCTTACCAGCGTGCATGTGTGGAAATGTTGGTAAGGGAAGGGGTTGTGGGCGTGGAAATTGCCAAAGGCCCTTCATAGTCGTTCGGTAGGCGCGCGCGTTGGGTGCACGCTAAGTGATTTCCTGCAATTACATGCCATTAATTTGCGGTTACGCCAGAGTAATAGCAACAGCAAGTCGCTGCGTGGATATGGAAACAACGGTAGTTACATATTTATGTATGTATGTATGTATGTATGTATGCATGTATGTATGTATTAGGGATGTTAAATTTTCGGCTTTTTCCGATCCCGGGATGTTCGGGGTTGCGTTGATGGATTTAGATATTCATTACTTTTCAACAACTTGAATCGGAAAAATTGCTTCTATGCTGTTTGAGAAGCTCTTCAACCACGAAATAAATAATAAATAAATGGGTTTGAAACCTACTGTTTTATTTAAAGTGGCGTTTTTATTTTTTTTTTACTCTGACCGCACGATTTATTTTGAAGGACTTTGTAATTTCAGAGATATGATTTATTCCAAAAATTGTAAAAAAAAATTCAATGCAATGTAGAACAAGAATATGGGTAACAAATGCAAAAGGAAATTTCTTTAGAATTTAAAAAATTTAAATTTTTTGGATTTACAAGGACGAATAGGTAATTTTTAAGCTGACAAAGTTAGAATAACGAAATTCGAGGCTGTTATCGAGTTTATATAAGCCCTTAACATATAATTTTTCCAAAAACAAATATTGCGAAATTTCAAGGATACAATTTTAAAATGACATTTTCAATATTTACCAGCCCTTCTGTACCAGAAACTTGAATCTGTTTAAATTCTACAGGATTTCCTCATTAATTGTATACCCATACTTCTTCTCTTAGCACATTTCTATGAAATTTTTAAATCATTTTTGAATTACTGACGTCAGAGTAAAAAACTGAAAACGCAATTTTACTATGTTTGGCCCAGGGTTTCGCGAATATATTGTATTTGTGCCNTGTTTGAGAAGCTCTTCAACCACGAAATAAATAATAAATAAATGGGTTTGAAACCTACTGTTTTATTTAAAGTGGCGTTTTTATTTTTTTTTTACTCTGACCGCACGATTTATTTTGAAGGACTTTGTAATTTCAGAGATATGATTTATTCCAAAAATTGTAAAAAAAAATTCAATGCAATGTAGAACAAGAATATGGGTAACAAATGCAAAAGGAAATTTCTTTAGAATTTAAAAAATTTAAATTTTTTGGATTTACAAGGACGAATAGGTAATTTTTAAGCTGACAAAGTTAGAATAACGAAATTCGAGGCTGTTATCGAGTTTATATAAGCCCTTAACATATAATTTTTCCAAAAACAAATATTGCGAAATTTCAAGGATACAATTTTAAAATGACATTTTCAATATTTACCAGCCCTTCTGTACCAGAAACTTGAATCTGTTTAAATTCTACAGGATTTCCTCATTAATTGTATACCCATACTTCTTCTCTTAGCACATTTCTATGAAATTTTTAAATCATTTTTGAATTACTGACGTCAGAGTAAAAAACTGAAAACGCAATTTTACTATGTTTGGCCCAGGGTTTCGCGAATATATTGTATTTGTGCCATTACTTGCCAAGAATCCCGGGATTTTCGAGACCTTAAAAAGTCCGGGATCCTGGGATCCTGGGATCCCGTGATTAACGGTCCATAGTATGTATGTAAATATGTGCATACATATTTGTAGGCGACTATGGCAAAAAATTTATCCAAGTACAATTTTGTTTAAATGTGGAAACTAATGTTCCTGCCACGGGGAAAAGGTTGGTACACATACATACATATGTATGTACATATATGTGTGTTGGTTGTGTAACTACAATGAACTACTACATAAGGTGCAAGGAATTTAGAATATACATTTGGTATCAGACATATGTACATGTGATCCGCTTTACAAAGTAAGTTACGTAGAAAGTAGAGCAGTCGCTCGGAGTACTAGTAGTTCGACGCTTGGAAATAACTTCGGCGGTGCCTGATTTTGCAACTGACAGCGTAATGCATCGTCGGAGGTGTTCTTTTTGTACTTTACTAGTATATGACATTGGTCATGATGACAATTTTGGTACTAAAAACTGAAAGAAAACATGGATTACCTCGGTAAGGTGCTTACCTGTTTTCCGAGTGGAACCTTAAAAAAGTAAAATATTTGGAATAAAAGAAAAAAATATGTACCATATGTATATGTATATGTATTTATGTACATATTAACTATGTGTGTATACATATAGGATCCATAGGTAGACAGACGCTGTGGCAGTTACTGTCGCAAGTTAAAAGGAATGTGACAAGGTTGAAAATATCTATGCACTGGTGCTTATTTGTAGTGTTTACTACTGTTTATGTTTATATGTACGTATGTATGTATAAAAGCATGTTTTCTTCTTCAAATGTTTGTAAACGTTTGGCTTGTGCAGTGCGATTGCTTTCACACTAGCTTGTTAGTTTTTTTTGCTGCTACTGCCACTTTTAATATCCATGAACCAAAAATACAAGATCACGCGGGCAGGAGAGTAGCCCGTTAGAATCGCATTTGGGAAACAAGTTTAACGATTTTGACAATAGCCGTCTGTTTACATTTCTTCATTGTTTACAATTTGGTCGTGGCTTTTTACTGCAATTTTCTTCTTTTTCGCCTGTGACAACGTCTGTACACATAAGGTAAAGAATAATTTAACACAACGGCATGATTTATGGAAGAATTTGCATAATAAAAATGATTATTCATGCGTTCCATGATTCAATAATACAAGGTTCGATAAACTGACAGTTGTCTCTCTCGCACCGCTCCCTTAGCAGTGGCACCGTGTTGCGTCTTTCCAAATTTACATGGAAACAGTGTAGCTTTGGTGTGAAATAAAAGTATACGCTTTTGTGCGATATGTTTATTTGTATATACATATGAAGCATATTTAACTGATGAAAACATAAGCATGGGATGTTTACATCAATCTCATAGTAGTCTTATTTTAATTTTGAGTAATTTGGCAGTTTTTATACAGCTAAAGAGCACATAAATTACGTAATTCACGTAGATATATCAATATTACGTTCAACATTTCGTTTAAAATGCCAGATTTCCTGCAAATATATTAGAATTTACAAAAGGAATTTCACTACTAATTGCCTACTTTGCGTACTTTTCTACTACCATTTTCGCAACAAGGGATTGCATTCTTGCCCTTTCTCTGTTCTTCGTAAATGCAACCTTTTGTAAGGGAGTGTCAAACCGCAGCTGTCAATAATTATCTAACCTTGTATTATTGAATCATGCATGCGTTCAACAATTTCGCGGTTTTCTCCGTTCTCTTCGTTGTT
Organism: Rhagoletis zephyria; assembly: GCF_001687245.7. Taxonomy (NCBI): domain Eukaryota; kingdom Metazoa; phylum Arthropoda; class Insecta; order Diptera; family Tephritidae; genus Rhagoletis; species Rhagoletis zephyria. The sequence continues at coordinate 34,597 of NW_016162021.1, read as the reverse complement.
TACTTCTTACAACAAAGATGGCGTCGAGATTTCGGCAGCTAGAAAATAACTTTTTTCGTTCTTTCCTTCCCGCGTGATCTTGTGTCTTTCGTTCATGGATAATATCAAAGAGCTACTGCCATTGATTCAGCCGTTCGCTGCGGCGCCAACAATAGCAACATTCTTCAAAAACGATGCCACAACCAGTGTTGCCAGATTCTGTAAATATACTGTAATTTAGTTTTAATTTTACTCATTTAAAGTAAAATAAATAAACCATTTTAAATAAAGTGAACTAAATAAAAATAGACGTTATAGAAGAGAATATTTAAACCACATTTTGTTTTAATGAAATTCAGTTTCATTATTTTTCGTAAATTGCTTTGCTAATTTTTGAGAATTTGATTCAATACATCAAATTTAGTACCTCCTAAAACATTTTTTAAAGAAATATTTACTTCTTAAAGCACCAGTGAGCGCTGTATTATTCAGATTTATTTGAGAAAATATTCTTTCCGCTGAAACCATTTGTTTGTTTCATCGCCTCCCTTTATAATAAAAGTTCACCATTTCAAATTGGTATTGTTTCCCGCTCATGTTTATTTATTTATTTTTAGGAATTTTCAATTAAAATGCAGTTCATTATCTAACAAAACCCATATTAACCCAAGCTTAAAACTTTGTAGAAAACTACA
>NW_016162021.1:21004-33633 GCF_001687245.7 Rhagoletis zephyria | reverse complement strand
AAAATGTTCAACAAATTTTCACTAAAATTTCAAGCTTTTTTCTCAAAAGTGTTAGAATTTTTTTGAGTAGACAGTTTAATAGCCCATTCAATTTTAGCCTAACAATGTGCAATCTACAAGTGGCTAAAAATCACCGTTTATTTTTTAGAATTTTTTTTTCGCCGAAGGTGTTGCGAGTTTCTTCCATATAAAAATAAATTGTGTTTATTCGTTATATGGAAAAAAATGCGACAAAAAATTCTAAAAAATCAACGGTTATTTTTAGCCACTTGCAGGTTGCACATTGTTAGACTAAAATTGAATGGGCTATAAAAGTGCTCGCTCAAAAAAATTCTAACGCTTCTGAGAAAAAAGTTTGAAATTTAGGTGAAAAGTTGTTGCACTTCTTTGTAGTCTTTTAGAAAGTTTACAACTTGGGTTTATATGAGGTTTGTTACTGTCACTGTACTTTAAGGGCCGGTTGTTCAATGTCTGATTTGCAGAAATCGGAGGTAGAATCTCCGGTTAAATACAACGACTGCTTTATCGATCACATGAATTTTTTTTTTTTATATTTTTATGGAAACATTTTAAAGCTTAAACTGTTCAGGCATCTGAGGTAACTTTTTCAAAAAATATTAAAAAAAAACTGTTTTTAGTAATAAAAAACTCAATTTTTGGAGGTATTTTCAAATCGGTCCAGCTCACGTAAATCTTAATAATATTTTTGCGAGATATTTTGGTGGAAGCCTTAAAATATAATAGATTTTATAATTCCAGTGGAAAAACAGTACCGCTTGTTTTTTGTATGATGCACTCTAATGCGCATACATTCATATGTATGCCTATGACCGCGTCTGAGAAAAGTGTGCTATCGACAGAAAATCGATATTTCTTATGGTTTATGTTATTAGAAATTTAAAGTGGGGGAAAAAAATTAGCAGACGCGCTCACATGTTTATGTATGTATGAACATAAATTCATATGTATGTAGGTATGTATGTACTATATGCTAATATTGATCGCTGTGTATTTAGAGTGATCAGTACGCTTCAACGGTGATAACCTTTCAGATTAGATTACGAATAAAAAAACAAAACCAGTTCAGTTATAGATGATTCCAATAAAGTAAAGTAATCGCACAATTGAATGTCAAAAGAAATTGAGAATCTCACTATTCGCTAGACGCAATCTGATGCATATGCACATTAGACTGGTTGATGAAAAAAAGTTTGTAGTTACCTCACTTAGTTCGAAAGATTTTAATTGAAAAGGATATTGGTGTTAAAAACATTTTTAGCCTTATCGAGTCACACAAATAGCCAAAATCTTTTTATTGCAAACCCCATTGTATGTAAATAAAAGTTGTGTCTACATAACTAAAAATATATTTTTCAAGTACATATGTAGTTATATACATAGTAGGTATGTTAAGAACTTGTTATGGTGTTAAAAAAATCAATAGCCTTCAACATACCTTAAAAAATTAAACATTAATGAAAAGGACGCAATTTTGGTTATTTTCAGGACGATACCGATTGAACATTTTTGATCACTGAAACGAATTGAGCTTTAAAACTTTGCCATAGTCGGGTAGTTTATTTTATTAATTTCGTATGCGGTTAGACCCGATCTAATGCCTATACATAGTTCCTCTATTAGTAGTCGCCTGGAAATATAAGCCGACAGCCAGGTTATCAAATGACCACGTGGTAACTACATACATATGCACATACTATACACATAAATAGTTTCCTTTTGTTTCGATTGTTATCGAGGTTGTTCACGGGACGTCCATTGTCAAATAAATGTTAAGGTTCTAAGTATTTGAGAAGTTCAGCGTTTTATATTATATACACAATGTGTATTACACATGCTTATGATATCCCACATATCTACATACATATGTGCATAGGGATTTGTAACATTTTCGCCACGCATCCCTGCAGGGAAACCGTGAACTAGTGACTCAAATTTTTAGTTCCGTACTAGATCGCTATCGCCAAAAACGAACGAACTAGTCCGATAGTAACAGGCCAAAATTGGCGGATAGCGGTACTTTAAAAAAAACGATTTTTTTCACTTTTTTCACTAGAAATCTATATCTAAAGGGACAAATATAGAACTGGTTCGGAACTATCGAAAAAGGGCTGCAGCGGTGGGCAATTGACACTCCCTAGGACATCGCCTTGTTAAATTCGTCAGTTGTTTGCATGCAAAAGATATTTATCGCGAACCAGTACTGCGTCTAAATGTACCAGAAGCGCACCAGTTCACTACTAGAGATTTTCCCCCACAGGNGGGCTGCAGCGGTGGGCAATTGACACTCCCTAGGACATCGCCTTGTTAAATTCGTCAGTTGTTTGCATGCAAAAGATATTTAACTCGAACCAGTACTGGGTCTAAATGTACCAGAAGCGCACCAGTTCACTACTAGAGAGTTTCCCTCACAGAGATCTTACGACTTCTTTTGTCTATGACACACTCTGCCTTCAATCATCCTTCTTTGCTCATCTGGTTATTCCTTTTTCGCACAACTCACTGGCTGTGTCGACAATACCATTTCAAGGCAAGTTGTGTAACTGTTGCTCTCATTGTTGCATGATTAGCTTGGTTATCACTAACACTGTGTCAGAGAAGTGTGAAATTTTACGTCACACGCTTCAGTTGCTTTGTGAAAAATATTACTGCTTTGGCATTTGAGCGCAAATGCAAGATTTATTGCCGGAAGAGTCTGGAGCAGTGAGGCGATTTATTTGCAATCGAGGACACATAACGTTTTGCGAAATAGTTGTCAAGGGGAATCTTTCGATTTCGCGGCCGCTTCTTTACGAGATTAAAAATTCCTATCACAACTTTAACTAAATCAATCATATCACATTTCTACAAATGACAATTTCTATTTTGGTTTCCAACTTTCGCTCATTTTTCAACAAAAAAACTGCCGCTGTGGTGTCCACAGAAATCGGTAAGCACACTTGCCAATCAATTCATCACCTATTTGAAATTCAATTAACATTTTCTTTGCCAGCTTTGTCAGTTAGGGGCGTAAAATGTTCACAACGTTCACACTTATGTACGAGGAAATATGTATGTATTCCTACGAAAATGGAAATCACTCTCTCAGCCGGTTTTTACCGGCCGTTTGTGTGTGCTTCTGCAGCGGCATGGTAGTGAAAAAGTGATGTGTCGCACACTTGCCACTTGTGGCTGCCACTTTGGCGAGCGCCCACACCAGCACAATCCATCTTAGCGCATTTTTTCATGTACTGTGTGGGTCATGCTCCAGGATAAGCGCTACGACAAAATGCCGACGTCACAAAATGTCTTTTTCCACTCCGGTATTTTTGCTTCGCTCAACTACTCTGACTTTTTGCTTGCATTTCTTGTTTTTTCTTCAACGTATAAAGCTCCAAGTAGTGTGAAATTTTAAAGGTAGGAATTTAAACGACTTCCGAATCCTGCCCTTATAGCCTTTTCTCTTAACCGCCTCCATTGCATCAGACTCGTATGCGTTTCCCTCTCTTATTTGACAGACGTCAATTTGTTCCTTTGCTCTCGTATGCAGTTGCTGTAAATCCGTTTGCCAATATTGCAACGTTGTAGCATGCAGCTTGGGTTGATAAGAGTCGCGCGCCTTTTAAGCCCGCATGCACTTTTTCTGACTCGCATGCGTTTGTGTGTGTGTGTATGGGGTNTTACCGTTCGACTCTGTTGATTTTGAAAGCTTATTTACCTCACTCAATGGGCCGCCGCCTATTCAAGTGGCAAATATGTACATATGTATGTATGTATGTAATGCGAAAATAAAAAATGAGGCAAATCGCCTGGCATTGCTGCCAATAAAAAAAAAACTCTTTTCATTCATGCGCTTTTGTATTTGCAATGGGGCACTAAAAATTTCAAGGGTGCGCTCAAGTGCAGCAACAATGGCTGCCAAGAAAGTAGCAGCAACGTGATTTATGTGACTGTTCGATTTGTGACCCCATTCAGAGAGTCATAGACCAGAAGCTGCAGGCGCAAGAACGCTGCGCTGAAATTTTAAAGCCATCCGCTACATTGCACAAAAAAATACTTGTTTTTGACTGCATTTTGCACGATAATCTTTTAAATTCAGCTAATACGCTGTATCCCTAAAAAGCTGCCTATTTAAAGTCGCATCTCACTACTTGACAGTAGCGCTCTTACCGCTTCGCTTTTACCAGACTGTAACTTTCAGTTTTCTTGCGGTGGCAGCACATGCTTCAGCGACCAATGCCTTCATTAAAAATTCTAAACATTTTCGTTTCAAAATCATCTGCAAATTGTTCACGGCCAATAATTTATTTCGCCTGCCACATTCGCACTGGCAGACTGCTCACCTGAGGGCTGCGGCACGCGGTGTGGCGAGAGACGAAATAGAAAAATAAACTTCTTCAAAGATTTCACGCGGTTCGGCATTTTCGTAAAGATTGGTTGTGTTGCGGTGGTAAGAAGAAGCGTGCACGATATGAGTGGCAGTGGGAAATTTGCATAATAGGAAGCAAACTTGCACCNACATAATGGAGTAAATGTATATACATACATACATGAAGTATTCGTTTTGCTTTTGTTGAATTGAATATACAAAATCATTACAAATTTAAAAAATATTACTTACAAATACAAAAAGGCTTAACTAATAAAATGAATACAATTTATATGTTTTTAAAGTTTAGGTTTAGAAATAATTGGCTTATGGTAGGAAAATAACGATATATAGTTCATAACTGACACATTTAAGTTCTTTGCAAAAGAGTAGTACTTACAAAGAGGCTTAACTAATAAAATATACACAATTTACATGTTTTTAAAGTTTAATTTTAGAAATAATTGGCTTATGATAGGAAAAGTACGAGATATAGTTCATAACTGATACATCTAAATTTCTTGCAAAAACTAAATCTATATTTGTTAGACCTAGAGTTGTGACAGAGTCATTTTGAATATAACTTAATTTAAATTTGTCATTCATAAATGTGGTTAAAGCGCTGTGTGATGTAACTTCGGTATTGAAGTCACCAGCAATGAGTAAACTGACTCTATCGTCAACTTGAAAATTAGCATCAATGAGTTCACTTAGATGGGAATATCTCTTAAGACTAGAAAATAACATGAATTCTTTGTCGGATTGTGAGACATTTGGATGAAAATAAACAGATCCAAGAACAAATATGACTTCATTACTTATTTTAACTTCTGCTAAGCAAATGTCACCTACTTTATTTTCAGTGAGTCGCCTGTTTGAGATATCTATTTCTATGGGAGTGCAATCTGTTCCCATTCCGATTTTTCTATAAATTGCTACTCCAGCAGCTAGTCGGCGTGTTTGTGCGTTATTTGTTTCTCTTGTATTTGATATTGTATTGTTTGACTGCGAAACTAACTGAAAGCCTTCTATGTGTACTGGTTCGTTAGAAGCCATCCATGTCTCGCTGAACATAAGATAGTGACATTGCATAATTATGGAATCACTTTCGATATCGGCAGAATGTGCAACTAAACTTTGCGCGTTTATAATTGCGACATATGTATTATCAGTTCCGTTGTTTGGGTCGATCATGAACCGTTGAATGGCTTCAGTTAGTGTTGGTAGCTTATGAGTTTCTAGCCTAGCGTATTCGTCCTTAATTTCTTTTATTGAAGGGGAACTATTACCAGCTGCATGGTAAAACTTGAAATCATTTTTCGCGTTTGTCATAAATAAGCCCTCAATATTAGTAACACGGCTTAAGCCAACATACACCAATTGATTTTGCTGGCCTTTATCATAATCATAAACAATTTGTTGAAATGTAGCACCTTGCGATTTATGTACAGTTATTGCAGCAGCTGGTGTTACTGGAAATTGCATGCGCTTACATTTGATTAATTTAGTTATGTTGATATGTGCAGTTCTTTTCGTTATTGGTGTCCAAGTCAATGCATTATTGAGATTATTTGAAAATTTAGATAAAACGTGCGGTCGATATTTAATTCGTGTTATTTTACCCATCACTTCATCCGGAAATTTAAACCACAAACAAATGATAGAACGCTCCTCTGTACGACTTTCTAATTGTTGTGGGAGTTGGTGTCGCTGCGATACTTGTTGTTGCACCTCTAAATCTAGTTCGTGGTGTTGCTGCGGCCCTAGCTCTTGTGAGTGTTGTAATTGTGCAGTAATTCCTTCTTCAGGGGAGGAGTTTCCGAATTCAATAAATGTTAATATGCCAATAACACCATTAACTAGTCCATCATTGACATCGATATTTATTGTTAACATATATGGTGAACCAACACATAGATGCAAAAGGTACGGAAAACCATTCAACTCTGAGGTGCTCATCTTATGCAATTTCGTTCTTGCTTCTATCAATTCTGTTGCTGTTCTATTGCCTGTAATTTTGTCCTCTGCAACTTGATGAATTTCGCTGGTTATGGCACATTTATTATAGGCATCAACACTCGAATTTCGATGGAAAAGTCTGATAACTTCGGGCAAATTGTCCTTACACCACTGCTCAGTGCGGAAACGATCTTCAATTAGTTTAGTTTCAATTGGTAATAATTTTTCTCCATTGCCAATCTTTGTAAGTATATTTGAAAACTGAGCATCGGACTGCCGCATGATTTGCGTCAAATTGAAAAAATGTAATTGTTGCCATAAAATATTTCCACCAATTACGTCGTTAGATCTCTTATAAATTGGTTTAGAGTTTACGGGAGGTAATTGCCTGAAATCACCTGCTAGTATCATATGCAATTTGCCGAATGGTGAATCATAAATTCCCGTTATTTCTTGCAACCTATGATTAATTTTATGAAATAGGCCACAACCTATCATGCTGATCTCGTCAACAATTACACATTTAACACCAGAAAAATTTCGTCTATATTGTTGAAGGACTTGATCGCTTAGCGCGTAACCGGATTTCCGGTGAGGAGTAATTCTGAAAGCAGAGTGTACTGTAGTTCCATTTAAATTTACTGCTGCTTTGCCGGTCGAAGCGCACGCCAAATATGAATTACGCAGTTCAGATTGTTGTTGTCCAAATCTGTTCAAAGTTTCCATAATAAGTTTCATAGTGAATGTTTTTCCGCTGCCAGCAGGACCTGCTAAATAAACTTGGATTGGCTCTATATTATTAGAGCAAAGACGGTGAATAAACTCAAGTATCAGCTCTCTTTGCTTTTTATTTGTTAGCCGCATCAAATTACAATATTCTTGCTTGGAAATAACATTACTTCGTTTTCTGACAACCGCAATTTCATTACCAGTTTCGTATTGAAAATCGTCATTGTTCTCATTTCCATCTCCAACAATATCATTAATAAAAACATTTCTTTCATTTTGTATCCGATCAAGATTATTTGGGTTAGAGGGGTCGTTCTCACATAACTCCCTGAGTTGAGCCATTAGTACATCAATGTTAATGTTTGATTCATATTCTTTTCGTTTTTGCATTAAATATTCTTCATTGTTGTCATATATATCAACAAATTTATTATTATCAATGATGTCGACATGTTCGTTTCTAAATGGATAGTAAAGTGTAACAATTTCGCGCTTATAATTGACTACATCATCAATATCGTATTGCCTATACCTTAATATTCGTTGTATAGATCGTTTCTTATAATTGTTCGTATTTGTGTCAAATATGACTTCAACTTCATTATCATCATGGTCTATTTCGTGATCATATTCCTCGTGCAGGCTGGCTTGATGACTCCTTTTGCTAACACTTGGTGAGTACCACGAAACGAAATCTGCTAGACAAACATCGTCCATTTCACACCTTTCTTCATATTTTAAAAATATCGATTTAGTCCATATATCTGTCGAATCTTCATTCAATCCCTCTCTATCCATTTGTGCACGTCTTTTTGTTGATTTGTATCTTTCATGTGGCCATACTGTTGGAACATACAGTACTTGTCTGCTACTTATGCACATAGGTTGCCGCAATAGATACCAAGCAGCTTCCTGAGCACTCATTTCAATACTATTTAACACTTTCAAACTAATTTTTTTCATCAGGTCAGTGAATTGTGCGTCTGGATTTTCATTGTATAGTCTTAGCAGTTCTCTGTGCAGTTGGCTAATTCCACGATTTGATTTGTTAACATACTCTACGACGTATTGTGCGCAGGAGTATTCTTCCAATATAAATTGAAGGTCCATATTGGAATTTAAAGTTGACGCTATCCACGGGTGAAACGTATTAATATATATTTCAGTCATTTTTCGCTTAAAAATTACTGTTGGCCTCTGAAGAGTGGATCTAATAATATTTAGGTATTGTTCGTAATTTATATTACTTTCATGCAGAAACTCATGTAGTTCTTGGAAATTTCGTTCTTCTAGCATTTGTTTCATCTGTATGGCTTTACGAAAATATTTAGCTTTGCGATTGTCATCACAGGAGAGTGGAATCAAAATTCTCGTTTCATTAATTGGCCAGTATGGTATATTAAAACGGCATTTAGTTTCCCCTCTTTTATAACATGTAAATGTATGTTTATGTATTTGGTTGTTAATTTTATTCGAATCATCCAAATCTGCCCCACTAACTGAGCATAAAGCATTAATTAATTGAATCGTGGCAGCCATACTATTCTCTCCTATTTTATCGTGTGGGTCATTGTCCAACCACAGGAGAATATGAGCATGTGGACTTCCTCGATGTTGGAATTCTGTCCTTATAAAGTAATCAATAACACCATATGAACCAAACGGATTATAAGTTTTTGAAGATTGCAGCATTAACATAATGGTAGCTACCAATTTTTTGAAATATATGCAACAAACAACAGGATCCTCATTAACTATATGTGAGCACATATACCTATTCAATTTATCCATAGCATTTTCAATATTAACATTGTTGATATTTTTAAAATGATCATTTAATCTATGTAAAATTACAAGTAAATGGGGCCACTTAGTCTCATTTGCACTGATTGTGAGGAAACATGTTGGTTTTCCCAGTTGTCGAATCATGGCAAAAAGATCATTGCGCCTGTTTTGCCAATATACCATAGAATTGGGAATTGATTTAAGAAACGCGAAATTTTTTTCAGCACAATCATTAAGAAATTCAGGATCTTCAATTTGCCTTCGTGTTACATTTGTCGTAATTGGGACGCATTTAAAACTACGGCGCATACTTTCTAAAACACGACATCGCATTACCTTCATTGCCATATACAAAATATGATGAGGTGTAGCGCCACGGCGGTCTTTTCTTCTTATTTCGCTGGTCGCTTTCATATACTCGGTTATATTTAAATTTTCCTTAAATTTACGAGACTCTCCGTAATAAATTCCAGGAAATGACAATTCTTCTGCATATTTATCATACAATATGTTCATAGGAATGCAATTCTGTCCAGGGGCAATATTTAAGCAGTATCCTTCGTCCCATAGAAGAGTTTGCTGTCTGGCTAAAATGATTTCTGCATCGGTATATTCATCAGTAATGTGTTCGTCAATTGTTGTATGTTGGCGCATAAGAGCATCTCGTGAAGTGCATGGTTCATCTTCATCAACTGAATACGCTGTGTTTATTTGATTCCAATCAACGCGTATATTGTACATTTGGTATAGCTCTTTATTTTGCAAGTAGGAAAGCCAAGATTTCACCACCGATTTTTTTACTGAACCCCGCAAATATGTTGATTTATGAATTAAATTTTTTTTGATGTTAACGTTGAAGGAGAAATCATCACTAAGATCGCGGGGTAATGTCGTTACCATGGTTTGGACGTCAACTGGAACATTAACAACCTGTCCGACAATTGAATATCCCTGATAACGTAAACGACGGAGTTGCATGAAAGGCAATCTAGGTGATATTAATCGCTCTGTTATCACATCTAATTCTGGTAAAATGGGTTTAGGTGGATATTTAAATCCATTTGATTTGGAAAGAGTGGGTATTTTATGCTTTGATAAGGATGTTTTACAAGTTTTACATAGATAAAAGTCTTTAACAGTATCTTCCGGAAATTCGGTTTGAAGAAGTGACAATATGCTAGGACTGGTGGATTTCTTAATATCTTTTTTGAACCAAAGCCTATCACATACATTGCAGGCGTACCCAAAGTCATTGTCGAGAAAAGTTAATTTAAAACGGTGATCTGATGCTTTCCATATAATTCTGTATGAATTTAGAATTGTGACGTTCCTACTACCACAATTGTTCGATGCTGATGCATTTGTTGATGTCACTATTGTGGCAATATCTGAAAATAATATTTTTTTTATTTACTACATTGCGCGGCAAACCCAGAATTTTCAAAACACACGAAAAATCTAATACACTCTCTGATATCAGGATTTATTTTAAGACTTCTCTGACATTTCAAAAAGATGACTAGGTAAAAAAATATTTTAAAAAATTCAGCATGTTCAATAACAATATGGGTATCAAATGAAAGGGAATTTTTTCTACAATGATATGCTATTTTGCTTGCCTTTTATCCTAATATAACAAAAACTAGAAGAACTAAATTCGAGGATGTAGTAATATATATATTTTCTCTTCAATTTATGTATTTTTATTTTTTTAAATAGATATAACTATGATAAAAACATAGTAAGGTGATGCTTATGTATATAAATATATTATTTTTGTTCATTTAAGCCCTAATATAATATTCACATATTTATATGTATACATATGTATGTACATACATATACTTTCCCCTCAATGTTGTCACCAGAAAGTCCTCAGTACTAATAGTCAAACTACTCATTTATGCCATACTACGAAAACAAAAGTGTAAAGGTGTTAGAATTTCTGCCTAAAGTGCTCAGCATTGTCTAGTAGGGGTATTGTACAGTACACTCGGAGGTGCCCTCACTCACTGACGTAAACGTACATTAACGTGTCAGCTGACACGATCAAACTTATGAAAGCGCCATGTAAATGAATACTCACCACCGTGTACGTGCGATGGTTACGCGTGCTTCTCTCTCTCTCTATCATCAGTAAATTTTATATGTTGCTACGTCCAACAGACACGGCATACGTACACGTCGGTGACTGTGGGCACCTTTAGCACTGCGATTGAGGCAACACACAGCAGCCTCGCTAGTTTAATAGGAGCACGTGAAAACAAGCGGCGCTCGCTGGTTTGCTAAGCAAGCCAAACTTCTCGTGGCGCACCTCACTTCTGCTACGAGTACGAGCTGCGAGCGCCTCGTTGCCTGCGAGGCATTGAGTACGAGTTTTCTCGATAACTCGCGCGAACTCCGAATTTTGCCTACCCTGATAACTATTGAACATTTTCAAAAATTATCGAGGGAAATTTTTTAAAAGAACACAATTCAATCTCAATTCTTCAGAATTTTATTTTATATTAGATACCCACAATGTTATTCTACATGCGCTGAAATTTCTAAATAATTTTTTTCATTAATCCCTTCTACGAAATTTCAAAGTCCTCTCAAAATATTCCTAACTTCAGAGAAAAACCGAAAACGCGTTTATACTATCTCAAAATATAGTCAACATTTCGTTACATACGTATGTAAATATGTAAACGCACTCAGCTCATACATGTAAATAACCAAAAAAAAAACCAAATAATTTATCAGAATTTACTTATATACGTAAATAAATACTATAATGAATATACACAATCAAACTTTTCAAAGAAAAGCAAAAGCAATATTGCCGTTGTTGCTTTTCTGATAGCTTTTGAAACTTTATACGTAATAACACGAAAACTACCTGCTACATTGGTTGTTGTTGCTATTCCGGTTGCTGTTGTTGTTGCGGTTGCTGCTGCGGTTGTTGTTGTGGTAGCAGTTGCTGTTGTTGTTGCTTCTGTAACAATGTCTGAATATGTAAAATATATTATTTTACAATTTTTGAATATATTTTTTTTTAAATAAGTGTAACACAAAATTACCTGTTGCATTTGATGAACAGTTTCTTAAAATATTTATGCGCCAACTTTTCTTGGATCTTCGTATTGGCGGCATGGCTTAAGAGAAGTGAGTTTATCAATGTCACTATAACATACATGTGCAAAGAATTATTTTCAAATGAAACCGTTTTCTCAAGAATTTCCTTTTATACCTAATATTATTAAACGGGAAAGGACGCGATCATAATTTCCAGCACATGCTCGATATATTTGATAGAAAGTAAGAAAAGGAGGCAAACATTTACAAGTTAACTTCCAATAATACATACAGACACATTTGTGTGCCATCAGTCAACAAATATTTCCAGTGACATCTGTGAGTTAACAGATGGCGTTTAGCATTCAATAGTGGTATTCACCAAATTGAGCAAGTGGCCTGGCACTCTGGCAAAAGATTATCGATATTTTTATCGATTTTGCTATCGATATTGTTATCGCTTTTGTTACTGGTTTTATTATCGATATTTTTATCGATTTTGCTACCGATATGTTATCGATATTTATATCGATTTTGTTATCGATTTGTTATCGATGTTGCTATTGATTTTGCTATCGATTTTGTTATCGATATTTTTTTATCGGTTTTGTTATTGATATTTTGATTTAGGTTACAGTCGATTTTGTTATCGAAAAACACCTTAAGCAAAGGAAGATGTACATATGTACATATGCATAGACTGTTGACAACTGTGTTGCTTGCGCTGATCTGC
>NW_016162021.1:0-19761 GCF_001687245.7 Rhagoletis zephyria | reverse complement strand
ACGGAATGGAGTTTAAATCAAAGAATTGTTAGTTTTTGTGATTTCTTTATTTTTATTTTGTTGTAATGAAATTTTTGCCTTTCTACTTTTACTTTGCTTGAAGTTAATCACTGCCTCTCTTTGGCTGGTTAAATCTTCAACAACAACAATTAGTACTTAAAATAAAACTTTGTGGTTATAATTAAAACTTCAAAGCGAAAATGTCAAACAAAAGCTAAACAAAGTAATTGATGACAGCGATTTCGTATAGTGAAGTACTTATAATGAAAGCTTTGTAATGATTGCGGGATGTGTGGGTGTTGTCAAAAGAATTTTTTTTTAGCTCGCATATAAAACATTTAAGTGCATATATTTCAGTACTTTTTTTTCTGAGTATGCTTGACAACGCTTGATGTGATTGAAGCAGTCTAGTTCTGGTTTTGACAGCGTTCTTTTTCATTTTTATTGTTTTTGTAATGAGATATTTGCCTTCTAGTAATTTTCAGGTATGATTGATAAAGCTTTATGTGATTGAAGAAGCTTAGCTCTTGTTTAGACAGTATTATTTTTCCTGTGTTTCTTCTTTTACATTAAATCTTAAAATTATGGAGCTTATCAAACATGATTGTTAATGCTTGGTGTGATGTAAGAAGCTTGAGGACACATTTTAAGAGTTTTTAGCTCCTTTGAAAAAGACACAAACTATTTGAACTAATGTCAATGATTGATGTGATTGATGAAAATACCAACAGAATATCTTGTATGTTTGAAGTGCTTGAGTTAGACAGTTTGTACTACTATTAATACCGTTCAATCCGTGTAATCGGTGCTCCGTGCAAGGGCTTTTCAAGACTCAGAGAATACCCCTAATATAATATTTTCAAAACTAACTTTATACTCTAAGAGCATTTGAGGAGGGATTGAACAATAATTTTTGAGAAGGAAGTAATCCAACCAGAAATATTGTTGTCACTCACTGTGGCAATTTGAAGGCATTTGCTTTGTGTAAGCACTCAACCAGTTAATCGGGTGCGTCATATTCGACTTCTTAATCATTTGCATTCCTGCACTAACAACCAGCTATTAGTACTTTCTACTTAGCTTACTTCCTTTGACAATTTTATTTTTTCCCAGATATTTGTAATTTCTCCCCTTTTTTGCGAAAATTTCGCATTAATTGCCGGCGGCATAAGTCATCAGCCAGCGCCAACAATGGGTTAATCAGTACGCTTCAAAGCGCCAACCTATCTTATGACGTTTTACTTTGCTATTTGTCTACGTTGCATACTTGCAGGCGCATAAGCGAACGCTCTGACATTATTAGACTCATTAGAAGGCAAACAGAAAATTCCGCTACAGTTACTAATTTCTGATTAATTTATTCTTTTTTTGTGAGTATGCAATTTTGTTGTTCCTCATTTTGCTGGCGGCGGTTGACGAACCTCAGTTTATGATGCGGCGAAAGCTCAATGCCAGCACTTTTCAATTATCTGCAAGCTAAGTTAAGTCAGCAAAAATAATTTGGTGAAGCTGAAGTTGGGCGGCTGTCCTTTCGAGTTAGTAGCGTTGACAGTTGTCAGAAATCCACATGAAGAGCGATAGCTCGACACTCAACCCCAATACCACTTGAATGCTGTGAGGTTTTCTACTGGAAAGTTTTTTTTTTATTGTTACTTATGTATTTAGTTTCTAAAATGTATTTATTTTTTGTTAAAAATAAATTTGGTAAGATTTACAAGTCTCACCAACGCCTGTTTAGCTGACAGACCACAAGACAAGATTTAGCTTTTTTTATTAGTAGAATTTTACGCTGAATTTCGAATATAATTTCATAAGTTTACTTTCGGGCATCTTCCTTCTTAAGAATATAAGCAAAATTTATGTTGAGATGCCACAAGTACGAATTTATATTGTATATTTTGAAGAACTAAACATTTGTCATAAAAAGGTGGTAGAACAGACATATCTATTCAAAATATACTTTTAGGCGCATAGTTGCAAATCTCCTATCGAAACTACTTTATTAAATTAACAGCAAGTTGGACAAAATTTCAGAATAACAAAATACAGCAGTAGCCAATAAATGTCATGCAATTTTTCGCTTAAACGAATTTTCTTAAGATATTTTTAGGCGCACAGACACAGTGTGAATAAATGCCAATAAATCCGATAGCTGTCACTTGCAGTGCATTAATTTGAGCATATTGTTTTCAAATTTACTAAAAAGCTTCAAACAATTTCTATTGTTCTTTGAAATAAATCAATTCCGGGTGATACTTTTAGGTGCACAAAAAAAATTGATTTTATTAAACTTCAGCAGCAGCATTTTTGCACACAAAAAAACTAAGCTGACTATAATTTTTGCTTATCAGAAATGAGTTTGATATTAAGCCTTTACATTTATTCGCTTCTCAAACAACTTTGGAAAATTAACAGGCAACGTCAATATAAGCATAAAGGAATTGTCTGTTTCGAACAAATATGATGTCTAAAATATAAACATGCCAGCAAATATCCGACGTGCTTCGCTGCGCCTTAAAAGTATTTTTGTGTTGTTACTCCTTTCCAAAACTCTTTTGGCCTCATTTATAAAAAACTAAAATTGATGAATAACGTGATATTTTTATACATACATATTTTCGATTTCTTTATTTTTTATGCATGTGGATGTTAGTTAATATATTTTCTACTGGAAATTTAAGTTATTATCTTACAACTCGAGTCTACATATTGCGCACTTTCTTCAAAGGTGTATTAACTCAATATTTGTCGCTTTTAATACCGAGCGCAAAAAATATTCAAAACCACATTTTTATCTTCCATAAAAAGGGCAGTAATAACTAAGAGTTTTGGTTTTAGTTAGAGCGAGTAATACAACAAAAATTCTTTGAAGGCACTGAGAGAAACGCGCCAAGTATCTTCTAGTTGAAAATACTTCCAATTTGAAGATACCACAAATACCTTTCGTTTAATACCCATATTGTAATATTAATTTATCGCATCAATTTATTTGAATTAAATTTTTCAAACAGGTGGCAACTCTGCTCAGAAATATTTGCGGCAAAAAGCTTACCTAAATCCGTTTAGTTGAATACTCATATTCGAATATTTAATTTGTCTTATCAACTATATTAGAATAAAAAAACAGGTGACAACCCTTACAAAAAATATTTTTGGCAGCAAACTTCCCTCTAATTTACATTTCCTACATCCCTTTAGTTTGATACCCATATTGTAATATTTAATTTATCTTATCAATTATATTGGATTGAAAAACAGGTGGCAACCCTCTTCAAAAATATTTTCTGCAACCATGGACCATTAAACTGAGTATGACGGTGTGGCGCCACCAAAGCTCTATCTTTTCCTACCTTGTCCTACCTTGATTCAAGACTGTACATGAGCTGGTTACTGCATCTCGTACATGGACTGTTCCCGTTTCCCGAACCATTGACGCGAATGCGGACGCAATAGGAGAATTTAAGTATAGTCGAGTAAGTTTTTTGTGGCAGAAACACACTCTGAGGTTGCCCATTGCCTGACAAGAGGCGGCCGCCTTTTTGTTTCTGATGTTAGTCGGAAACTGGACTCGCTCCCAGACCCTGCGCAATGGTAGTACGCACTTCTAACCACTACACCACATTCCAAAATTGTTCAACGTTGTAAACACATTAGTACAGGTTTTCCAAAAGCTTTAGCAAACTCACTTCATGACACACAAATTTTCGTGCAACTCATCTTTAAGCAAATTTTATAAATGCGACTCGGTATTGCATACATTAAGGCGCTGACGACAATAATTTTTCAATTCATATGACAAATAAAATAGGCGTTATCTACAACTGCGCACAGCACAAATACCACACACAATAAATGTGTAATTGTCAGACGGTACGGTTCACCATATAAATACATACATACATACATCCTGCCCAACACCCCTCACTTCAAAGAAGCACGCAAAAAAGTATGCTTTCATTTTTCACGCCTGCCAATTCTCAGAATTTTGTTTACTTTGAAGATCTCAGCAAACGCTGACGGTAACTAAAATAATTCAAATTTCATGATAATTAAATAAAAGTTCCTTTCAAACTAATTACATTTGCCGCGCGTAGTCTAATTGCAGGCACAGAAGAGCACATTAATTTTGAATACTACCTCCCGCCCTTTTCGCTGCGTACTCGCACTTACTGGTGACGCCTGACGCGACAAAAAGATTTTTCAAAAAGCCTGCTGAAAATGCAGATAACAATTTGAAGATACACATACGTTGTAGACTTTTAGGCGCAAAATCATTAATTAGCACAATTGAAAATTAATTACGCGTGCAATCTACTGCTGGTGAAGTGTACAAGAAAGAAAAAAAATAAAAACAAAAAACGAAAGGCAGTGCACATTAAGTGACAAGGCGAATGACGATTGGCGACAAAGGTGGCTGCCAGTGGCACTCAACTACTCCAACAGCAAGTCCGCCGCACCTTAATTAACGCAACGAGCAAGAAAATAACGCGAACGATGGCAGGCAATGGGCAAGCGCTTGGCGTCCGACTGTTCGCCTGGCTGCCGTTGAAAGAAATGTCAATAAAAATGGCAAAGATTGGGGGAAATTTAAATGGAAAATGCGCATTGCTATTTGCGTTAAGCGCGAGTGGTCATGGCAAGCGCCTGAAAAGCGACAATGAGTTTGTTGCCTCGAAATTTATTTATGTACACTGTTTGTTTCGAAACTGTGAAGTTTTGGAGTGCGCAAATAAGCAGCAACTGGATTGGAGTAACAATTAAATTGCAAGAAAGAGTCAAGTAGATGTGCGAAGCTTATGGAAGCGCAGCACCCACAACGCGAACAGCGAAGTGAAGCGCAGCGGGGTGGGTGGTGGCGGTGTCTGTTTTCGAATCAATTAAATAAATTAAAAATTTTCGTTGAAACTTTAATGCAAAATTAATTAATTGCAGAGTTGTTAAATTTTTGACGCTGAAATTTGTGCGTTTTATATTTGCTTTCGCTGGGATGAATTGTTGTTGAAGACAGCGAATGATTGTAAGTTTTAATATAAAGCGAATATTTCTCTGAAATTGTTGCTGTTGACAATTATGTTAAGCAAGCAAAATACTTATAATGAATCTAAAAAAAATGGAAATATTTACAGTTTTCGTAATCTATCATAATTGTTTTGCCGTTAGTACAAAGAAGCTTTTGAAGTTTCATAATGCATTCAATCATATCCTCTTTCTTAGGAAATGCATTTCTCATTTTCACAAAGTTGTTACCAGTGTTGATTGACCATGATTGATAACTCAGTTTGACGCCTTTCGCAAGAAATGTGTAGTCTATTCCAAAGAAATAATACGTTTTATTAAAAGTTCCATTTATTTCTGTGCTTGGCGATCACGCTTGATTAGTGTTAAGTATAAAATTTTGTTAATTCAGCTTCTATATTTATTTTAATATTTATGAAAATGTTCTATTCCAAAGGGGAGGCGTAAAATACGCGATTGAACTCATGCTTGGTATCTAAGCTTGAATAGCAAAAAGTTGTTTGGGATAACAATTCGCCAGAGAATGATATTTATTTCAGTTATTTATTTAACTGATCATGATTGGCGCCATATTCGAATGCTCTCTATTAAAATAAAGTCCATTTAATAAAAATGTGGCAATATTAGTCATGCTTGATACCCTTACAGCAAATTACCTCGTTTTTGTTTCTTTATTTAATCGAATTTTTCATGAAAAAATTCAAATGGCATATTTTCTAAGGAATTTTTGCATGCTTTAATGAATACTTTAATATTTTTTTATGATTATTAGTAGCAACCTCACTTTCATCTCAGCCTGAATAGTTTTTGCAGACCAGGAATGACATCTTTGTAAATTAAACAATGGTTGAACGTAATAACCAATGACTGGGCATATGTTTTGCATGCTTGATGACTTGAAGTAAAAATTCCTTTCACTAAATTTAAACCTAGTCGAAATTTCATGTATTTAAGTACAATATGAATATGGTTGATCAGTTTTTTGAGTGCAAGCATCTATACTATTCTAGACTATAAAAACAAATTTTAGTGTTTTGGGAACAGGTTTTCATCTTTAAGGTGAACAAAATTTAATCTCACCTTCTGGAATTAATTTCATATGTTTGAGTTGCTCTGACCATGCTCATTAGCAGTATATTATTCTTATCTATGTCAAAGTATTTGAAATATGCTAAAATTTATCTATTTTATGATGATTGATATTCATGATTGATAGCTAGTTTTGACTCTTGTTCCTCATACTTTGTACGCGTAAACACTTTTCATATGTGGATTAGTTATTTGTTTCATTTGTAACTAATTTTTGTGCTTGCATTCCCATGCTTGACCTGAAATTTTCATGCTTGGGTTGTAATTTGTATGCTATACATGGTCAAAATGGTATTAGTATTACTATATCTTAGACTAAAAAAATTAAATATTAAGATTTTTGCATGCTTGAAGCCCGTGATTGAAATCTAAAAAATGTTAAAAAAGGCGAAATTGACACAATAATACATTCTTAGTATCTAAGTTTAAAACAAAATGCATGTTCTATCATGCTTGACGCCTATGCTTGTATTGAATTACGCGTTTCCTTCAGCCACAGTTCGCTCCAGCGCTGATTAGCTGCTGAAAATTAATTAATTTTCTAACCATTCACTCATTGATTACCTCAACTCCGATTGCTTTCCAAACTATTTTCGTTTATTTTTATTTTATATAAGCTTCACAACACCACGCCTGTAAAGAAATTTCATTTTAATACAACCACTTATACTTCATAATTCATCTGTCTTTGGCTAACTTCAAATTACGCAAAAGATTATTGCACATTCAATGTTTACCGTCCACTTCAATTGGCAACTGCTTGATTAACAGCTTACAAAGAGAATGTGCTTGAATGGACACAGACATGGCAATGTCTCTATGAATGAATTTGTGAGAAAATTAAATATTTTCCAGACATATTTCTTACACTTTTATGTGCAAATTTTGTCGTAAGGATATTGTCTATTTGTCAGCAACCACCTGCGCGCACTGTACTTCCTAACCTCTATAAATAAGCCACAGACGTTGTTGGTTGCTGACCAGAATAAATGAACAAATGAATGATTTTCGCTCAGTGCTGGTGAACTTGAACAGGCGTGTAGACAGTTGGACTTCATACGTATATTTCTAGATGTGTGAATTGTTGGTTAAGCTTGGTGTTTTTTTCCTTCTTTTTCAAGTTCGTATATTTTCAATATATTTATTTTATATTCTGCTGTAAAGTACACATTATTTTGTTTATTTATTTGTTGTCTGTTACGGTCACATAACCTGCCGTTTAAACTTGAAAGGCTGCCATACATATACAACTTTCTGTGGCTTGTTGCTACTCATTTCGCTTTGCTTTCCTCTTATAACCACTTATACGCTTTCATTCTGCTTTCACTTTGGCTACAATTCATTTTATGTCATTTATGTTTATATGAGTTGTATACATTTGCTTTCCACTTCGTCTACTCCATCTGCTGGTTTGTTTATTTATTTGGCTTGTCTGCATTTCCACGGTCTTTAAGATATCCTTTGCTCTGGTTGCTTATAAATAAATATCCTTTCGCTTTGTCTCCACGCAATCAGTTGCAGGCCGTTATTGTCGGTTTCTTACTTGGCTCACTCCTTGGCGCTCCTCTGAAGCGCTTCATTCTCACCATNTTCAAGTTCGTATATTTTCAATATATTTATTTTATATTCTGCTGTAAAGTACACATTATTTTGTTTATTTATTTGTTGTCTGTTACGGTCACATAACTTGCCGTTTAAACTTGAAAGGCTGCCATACATATACAACTTCCTGTGGCTTGTTGCTACTCATTTCGCTTTGCTTTCCTCTTATAACCACTTATGCGCTTTCATTCTGCTTTCACTTTGGCTACAATTCATTTTATGTCATTTATGTTTATGTGAGTTTTATACATTTGCTTTCCACTTCGCCTACTCCGTCCGCTGGTTTGTTTATTTATTTGGCTTGTCTGTCTTTCTACGGTCTTTAAGATATCCTTTGCTCTGGTTGCTTATAAATAAATATCCTTTCGCTTTGTCTCCACGCAATCAGTTGCAGGCCGTTATTGTCGGTTTCTTACTTGGCTCACTCCTTGGCGCTCCTCTGAAGCGCTTCATTCTCACCATTCGCATTACCCCATTCTATCCATTTAAATGCTTATCTTCAATAGCATATCCTGAGGATTTTCTTTGTCAAGGTTTGCAGTCATCAACTCACTGTCGTTTGAGGTGTTTTCTCTGTGCGATATGCGGTGAGTTGATTTTTAGGGAATGCGCCTCCTATGGCTGCCGTTTTCTTTACATTTTCCTTACAGTATCCTCGCTTCTGCGCTGGCTTTCGTCCTTTTCAACTCGTTTTGTTTACACTACACTTCAGTTGCACTTGAAGTGGTTGGTTCTTCGTGCCCTCCCCTTCTCACTAGCTTCAACTATTCACTAGCATCTTTTAGCGCTTGCACTCGTCCTCCTCCTCCTACTCTTCGTTAGCGCTCCAGCAATCAAGCGAAAGGAAGTTGTCAACATCTTAGAAAATGCTATATATTATAAGTGACCATCCTTCAGCTGGGTAGCAGAAATGTAATTCAACTGTCCGAATATGAGTATTGTATATTATTTCCTTTAGCCAACTTTGAAGCGTTTTAATGGAAAGCCACTTCTGCTTTGATTGTTTCGCAAAGACATACCCAGTAGATATAAGCACTTAGATACGAGAATATATATATGAATATATGTAAGTCCTTGCAAGCACACATACTTCAATCATAACTCGTTTGCTCTACCCTTTTATCACTTAGCTTTTGTCTTACGCTTTTGATTTGCTCATATGACAAGTGAAGTGCATCCTATGCTCTCATGAGTTGATTTGATATTAGTGTTCATAAATTTACCTGTTCAACACACAAACTTTTTGAGCTTAGCTTACAAGCTTGAGTGCAATACAAGTGTGCTTTAAGCGTAAGCTAACAAACAAATGCATTTACTATTAGTTACAAGTACGAGTATATGAAAAGTATGATATATGAAAAGTTTTAAAACATTTAGCTTTGCTAGTGAGGGAGCACAAAGCAATGGAGCAATGGAGTGAGCTGAGGAATAGAGCGCAAACTAAACACAATTGAGAATTTTTGTAATGCAGTGCAATTTTTCTGATTGAACACTTGAGAATGGAAAATATGGAATAAAAAGCGAATTTACAAAATAACTAAAATGCTTGACATTTATGTATCACAAGCGTACAAAAATTATTGTTTAAAGCTTTTCGTGCGCACAAAGTTGAAAATAAATTATTTCTATAAAGATTTCGGACTCTCACCGCCGTCAATCAAGCTTCAATCATTTAAAAATATAAGTGTTTTCTTAGAGTTCGACAGTAAATAAACAAGTAGAGATTTTATAATTTTGCTGAAATTTTAAAATAGAATGCTTTACACTCATAATTATCGAGCTTAACATATAAATTTTATATATTAAATAATTAGTTTCATGGAAATCAATTCGATAAGTTTAATTCAAGATAGGGTTTTCACCATCAATCATGCTTCAATCACACTAAATTACAACACATTTCCCAGATAAACACTAAACTATATACGATATTAATAAAATTCCGCCTATTTCTTTAATATCATGGTAATCAAGCATGACTCTCGTTTTTTTATCGTGATCATCTGTACCAACTATTTTCACAATAATAATCAAATATATGAAAAAATTAGTTATTTTTCAATCAAAATCATTTAAAAACAAATCAAAGATATCAATCACGGCAATCATTCAAAATGTAGTCGTCTTTTCAACAGAAAGAAAAGATTAGACAGACACCTTGCGATAGAAAATTACAAAACACACGAAAAAAATCAATGTACTCCCGACACTAGGGGTAAAACTTTTTAAAATGGACTTTGAAATTTCAATCACGCACAAGCGGAGTAAGAATTAGCAGTAAAGAATATGTAGCATATTTTATTTTTACCAAAAGTAATACATTTCTCTGAAAAAGCCATGAAATCAATCACAGTGCAAGT
Source organism: Rhagoletis zephyria (assembly GCF_001687245.7). Lineage (NCBI taxonomy): Eukaryota > Metazoa > Arthropoda > Insecta > Diptera > Tephritidae > Rhagoletis > Rhagoletis zephyria. Next base: position 9,694 of record NW_016162021.1, on the reverse strand, counting down.
AAAAAAAAAAAATTTATAAAATAAAAAAGAATTAAAAAATAAAAAAATATTAAGAAATAACAACTATAAACACATTTTGTTCATATTTCCTTACGAATCTACAATCGCGTATTATTTTAATAACAAACTGATTTTTCCTTAATTACTACAAAAAACTCCGTTGACTCAATGCATGTATGTATGTATATAAACGCCATCAATCATATCAATTAAAAATACTAGAAAACTCGATTTTCTGAAATCGACCAAAGAGTGAATGACTTTGTGAGACTTTGATACTTTCTATGCAATCTTTCGAAATCTTAATGCCAGTAAATTATAACAAGCATGAACAATCATCGCTTTTGTTCGCCATTTTTCTACTCCAGTACATTAACTTTTGTAAATTCGTTCGAAAAACGTTTCCTAGCAGCACAAAATATGTTCAATCATGGTTCAATTAAAAATTACTTTAGTTAATAATATATTTTATATCAATATGAAGGTTACTATATTTTACGGAAAATTACGATGCATCAATCATCTTCAATCGATCGACGCGTTTAAAGATCAACGACGCAATTTCATAAGCTGAAATTAAACTTTTTATTTTGACTTCGCATAAAAATGCGTTAGTTCGTCTCAATCGGTCATCAATCATGCACAAGCATTCTTGTTGCTAATCGAGACATATAAACTTTTAGTGTATTCATAATTTTTTCACCTCCTTATTCTAAAACTCAATCTCTTATTCGAGCCGCTTTTACTTAAAACTCCTCAACCATCAGAGGTTAAGCACAATACAACCTCACAAGCACTTATCACCCATTGTATTTAATTTTTTACTTACTTACCTACTGCATATCTTCTCAACCTACTCTCAACCACTACACAGCCTCTCACCCTCCCCTCCATTCACCTTATCCTTTTCTCTCATTGCGCACCCCATTTTTCGCAATAAATTCAACACATACTTAAGATTGCATTTATATGCTGTCTCGTCTTGCCGCATTTGTTGCAACTATAAATTACAATTTACACAGCCATGGGCTTTATGAGTTTTTACGACTGTAAGCCCAAAAGTATGCAAATAAAAATATGCAAAGGCGCTAACAAGGGTTCATACTTGTGGCTTGATGCTTTACTTTTCTGGTGCTTATAAAAAATTTAAGTGCACTTGCAAGTGTCAGAACAAAAGATGGAAACACACACACACACACACAAGAAAAAAGTGAATGAAAATAAAATAAACGCGACGACGTAAAAACATTCGCGCACACAATGAAATGAGCAATAAAGCATTGCATATGCAAAGGCGTTGCAAAAGACAATAACAGTTGTTTACAATCGCCGAAAAGAATAGAATGACTCGAGCAGGCGCCGTAAATAAACGAGGCAAAGTAGTTAATACATATTCATAAATTGTAAGCGTTGAAAATTGTTATGAAAGGAAAATTTCGTATGCGCGGCGACATATGAGCTATGAATGAGGACTGAGCGCTACTTTTAGGGGTGACAAAGCAACGAGCGCCGTCGTTTTTTGGCATTTGAGGGAAGATTTTTTAATGGTAAGGGGGTATCGCTTAACTTTCCTTTACTTGTATGGTTATTATTTATGTATATTATTTGATTTCGTTTCTTTTCGCCAGAGGCCAATGCATATTAAAATAGGCGTAACCACGAAAAATGTTAACATTTGTTTTACAAAGCAGTTCCTATCTTACAGGGCAGCTATCACTTTACTAAGCCGCATAATTAGAAAGCGGAAAATGCAAGGAAATTATTAGTCCGCCGTTATCTACATTTATCATTCAATTATTTGATTCATTGTTGTCAGGTAGGGTGAAGATTTTCGTACAGAAGAAAAGAAGGGTGTGTGTGTGTGTGTGAAATACCTACTCGTGATTGAAAGAAATTTGAACTGACGCCACTTTTCCAATGTCAATTGGTGCTTTTCGAAGGACATGAACAGGCAAACAAGGGCCCTTCGGAATACTACTTCTGGTAGATTGCAGCAGCGTATGCTTTAAGGGTTGTAAATTTTGAAGGATTAGAAAAAATAATTGTACAGAATTCTTCTCCTTGAAATAGACTGGCAAGCTGAGCGGAAGGTTAAGCAAGAGAATTTTTTTTTTAGCTGCAAGTTCCTAATAAAAGAAATCGTTGCTGGTGAAAAGGAAAGTTTAGAAGAGTGGCTAAACAATTAAGAATTTTGCATACGAATAATATTGTACTAATTTCTGGTAAACTCTACACAAATCAGAATTTAATAGAACAACAATCTACAGGGTTACAATTAATAACGTGTAATAAAGTTTTTTATTATAAACAATTCGCGAAAAAAACGATAAATATCCGTAACGTGAATATTTATTAACAACATATACAGCCGGTTTCAAAGTGGCCTCTCTTGGTGGCGAGACAAAAGTCCAAATGCGATTTAAAATTATCAACAATAGGCCGAAGGTTTTCTGATAACAATTGGTCGCATCACAGATGCAGCGATTGCTTCAGTGCCTCCAAACTTTTTTTATCGCTTAGGACATGCTCTGGTCTCTAAAATCGTCCACACACTGTAGGCTATTGGGTTAAGATCCGACGAGTAGTGTAGCCATTCCGCAGACGCGATAAAGTCTGGAAAATGCGGACTGCACCAGTTCTGCGTCATTTTCGTTTCGTGGGCCGAAGCAGACTTTCATTGAAACGTCCATTCCATATCGCCGAGTGCTGCTGCGGAAGCACCACGGACTCGATAACGTCGCGTTGGTATATCTCTTGCTTGATCCAGACTCCTTTATCCACGAAAATCAGGGTTATCTTGCGGCTGGCACAAATTTCGCCCCAGACTGTAACCGACGGATTTTGACGGCGTTCGGCAATGGCTTCGGTACCAGTAGTCTCTGTGGATCAGCTTCTGTCATTTTGATGATTGTGCGCCTGCTCCACGGTGAACATCTTCTCGTCGGTAAATAGAATGTCCTCTCATCGTTGAATTGCGGCCCGACGCTTAAGAGTTCGATATCTTTCGCGTCGTACTCGCGTATTTTCGTCCGTGAGGAGCTCAACTTTTTCTTAGCTTGTACGCCTTGTTCCCAACTAAATACACTTAGGTCTCTTTTTATGCGGTTTTTTGTGCGGACTTGAATTTATTCGGTTTTTCAAAGCATTTTTCGCTGTAGAGATTTTGCTTTTTTAAAGTTTTTAAGACCTTTTTCAGCGTGTAATTTGTCTTTGTATTTTTACATAATTCATGTATTTATTTGAGCGATTAACAACGGTGTCGTAAGTGTCGTATTGTTGTATGTCGTAAACTTTAAAAGCTTAAATAAATGTTTAGAGAACTTGAAACGTCAACCAACTATTTTTTAGCACTACAAAAAATCATAATATGACTTTGATGATACTTTGCGAACTCCCTTAATAGATTTCTTAGGCGTTTAAAGTTTACGACATACAACTATACAACACTTACGACACCGTTGTGAGTACCCAAATTGTGAATTTATTTTTTATTTTTTTTTTTTGTGAAAATACAGATAATTTTTTTTTTTTATTTCATTACTGTTCAGTTTTACATGGAATAATAAGTGTGGAAGTTCAGAAATAATTTTTGAGATTACATATACATGACTATGACTGTTTTTTTAATCAGCCAAATTTTTTACCGCCAGAAAAAATATTTTTTTTTTATATTAATTTTTATCGTGAATTTCACAAAGTTTGTCGTTTTCACTTTCAAATACAATAATTTTTTTTATATTAATTTTTTATCATGAATTTTACAAAGTTTGTCGTTTTCACTTTCAAATACAATGCTACATTTAGAGCTCCAATGCGTGAACCTTAAACGTCTCTTACTTATCCCAAGGTTCTCGTTGTACACGCTTTCAACCTAGAGACGTGCCGATACCATCAACGTATCGATACCTACTTAAATGAGTTTACTCAAATCGCTATTTCGATACTACTTATATGAGTAAAGCGAATGTATCGATACCTACTTATATTGATAATCTTTCATGCAACGAAGCGGAGATCAATTTTCAGATTTTATCTGTGGCATACATTTTGCGACGACACCTGAGTGGAAGATCGAAACCAGTTCGAAAACGCCCTTTCTCAGAAAACTTTTCAAAAGCGCCCTAATCAGAATTTGATTAAAAAACGACCTATCTCAGAAAACTTTTCAAGAACACCCTGATTCAGAATTCGTTTCAAAAACGCCTAACTCGGCTGCCGATTCAAAAACGGCCTACCTCAGGTATTTTCAATATACTTTCAGTTGAGGTAAGGGCGGTTTTGGATCAAATTCTGAAATAAGGCGTTCTTGAAAAGTTTTCTGAGATAAGTCGTTTTTAAATCCAATTCTGAAATAGGGCGCCTTTTGAAAAGTTTTCTGAGAAAGGGCGTTTTCGATCTGGCTGCCGTGATAGGCCGATCTTCCACTCAGGTGTAGCAAAAGGTATGTCACAGATAAAGTCTGAAAATTTACCTTCGCTAGGGCGTTTTCGACCTGGCTGCCGAAATAGCTCGATCTCCTTGTAAAAATATATCCATATATTTTGGCGGTGCCATTGTTTAAAGCAAAGTTTCTTCCATAGAAAAATATGGCCGACCATATGCCTCTTGCTCAAATCTATTCGATACAACTACTTTTCTTTCGATACCAATTAGGTATCGAAACAACGATTCGAGTAAAAAAGTAGTTCGTATCGAAACAAAAGTATCGAGTACATACTCATATTTACTTGTATCGGAACATCCCTATTTCAACCCAATTCAATACATTTTCCCTTTTTAATAATGCAAAAGTATTTTCATTCCCATGACTAAGGCTTGTCGAAATATGCCCCAAAAATTATCATCAATAATAAACAAACTACTGTCACTGACAGATATCGACAAAAGCATTTGAGCGGGTATTTCATAACTCAAAAAAGTCCCTTAAGAATATAACTGACATGTTGCAGGCTCTTCAATACAAAGTCTCATATATGTATATATGTACATACTTGTGTTTGAAGTATATGTAGAGTAAATGCCTATGCGCCACGATGTATGCAATGCTTTGCAAAAAAAAAACTACTACCAGTTGATGAAGGCAAGGCACCACTATTGAATTCAGTGGTTGTTTGGCAACACAAAGTGACACATACACAGGCATACTACGAGTATTAATAAGAGAATTCATCAGTCAGTGCGTATCCATGTACGCAACATACATGTAGTTATGCGTCCTACGTATGATTGTATGGATATGTGAATTTAAAGTATACCTCGTACATATGTAGCTCCATATGATTAATGATTGGTTAGATAGTGCGTAACATTGTTATTGGTATTTGATGGCTGGACAAACTGGAAGCATACCGCCACCAGCAGCACAACCAAAATCAAGCCATTGATATTTAATGGCATCACTGGCTTGCGAATACCAAAGCGTATAAATTGTTTGTGCGTTTTCGTGTGTGTGCGCGGCTGAATAGGTTGTGTTTGTTTGTTTGTTTATTTTGGGGTCTGACTAGTGGCAGCTATTGTACGAAAGGTTTGGCCGGCAGCCAACTCAAGCGCAACTAAAACGGGTTGTTGAAGTAATCTTACGCTAACAAAATGCGAAAGGTCTTACAGCATAAATAAAAGAAGTGTTTGTGAAGTGAGTTTATAAATATGCGCTTGCATGCGCTTAAAGAATTATTTATGTACATTAGGATGGCTCACCAAAACGAGTTGCTGTTTTTCTACCGAAATTTTAAAATTTTTTATACAATGAGATTGCAGCCAAAATATTTCGGAAACTTATCAGGATACTTAAAGTCTTATGTCATCTGCGCTAATTTTTGGAAAAAATATTTTTAAAAACTAATTTTATATATAAAAAACCTCGATATTTGGAAGTATTTTCAAATCCAGCCAGTTCACAAGAATCTGAATATTTGCCGAAATATAATAAATTTTATAACTACGATGGAAATGCAATATCGATTTTTTTTCTGTATGCGGAGTGATGCATCCTAATGTTTATACAAATAAGTATGTATGCAGATATTTTTTTTTTCTTCTTGCCTTTTCGTCTAGTTTATTAGCAGTGATGCGACAATTTGAGTTATTAAATTTTTATTGAGTGTGACTGACGTACGCATTGAAAGCATAACACTTTCTTTGCACAGATTGGGGGCAATGCGTGTGATGAGGGCACACATGCAGAGTGCGAAATGTCATAAGCAGTTCAATAAAAAAGTATAAGAAAAATAAAAGATGTTGACAGTAAAAAAGGGTTCGAAAAAATGCACTGAATTTATATGCTGAAATTTGAAGCAGTATGCGCTACTTAGAGAAGGAAAGGTCGTAGAATTTTTGAGAAAGGTCAAAATCTTTGCAAAACTGCATACTTAAGTGTTTTTGGCAGCACAAAAAAAAATACAAAAAAAAACATTAAAATATGTAAAATAAAAAGAATTCCTAACTTTTTTTCGCACGTAAAAGGAGTTTACGTGGCACATTCAAAGATTTGATGTCTAATTTAAGCAAAGTAAAATTACACGATTAGGGACTAGGAAAAAAATAATTGGCTGACAACCATTTTCTTCGGTTAAGAGCGTGTATGAAGGTTACTGAAATCGTTATCGATTTATTTTTCAACACAATCTTTGATATATTTATCGATATCGATTATACGGATATTTTTCGCTATGTTTTGGTGGTCACTACTTTTTAATAGACATATATTTTGATGTTATCGATAAACTAAACTAAAATCGTGCGAAGAAAAGTTAATAGATCGACTCAGAAATCGATTTAATTTTAGATAACTTTGTTGATAATTACCAATGCCTTTATCGAAATCATTATCGATTTATTGTTTCAAATAGTTATCGATGTTATTAGTTTTACGTTATATTATGTTATGTTATGCTATATTATGTTATGCGGTGTTATTTTATGTTATGCTATGCTATGTTAGGTTATGTTGTGTTATGCTATGCTGTGTTATGTTATGCTGTGTTATGCTATGTTATTTGATATTATCACCCCAACTCAGCTCATTTCGTCTCAACTAAATTCACGTCATCTCACTTCAACTCACCTCAACTTAACTCACCCAAACTAATTTTATTCCGCCTCAACTCATCACCATATCTCCCATCAACTCAACTCACCTTAATGTATTTAAACTCACCTCACCTGAACTTACTTTACTTCGCCTTAACTCAACTCAGCTCAACTCTCTTTAATTTTTGTGGTTGAATTTCAACTGCTGGGCGAACACTAGTAATGAAAAATGTGCTTTGGGATGCGACTTGACGTCGTCAGCAAATTGTCATAAAACCACATGAAATAGAAAACAGCTAGTAAGAACAATGAGAAAGAAGTTCACGGACGTTGAAATCCCATTTTTAATCGCCATATAGTTATCATTTTTTAGACAATGTTCAATATATTTATGCTATCGAACATCTCCCTCTTTTTATAGCAAAACTTTTTACAATTACTATTTTCTCACTTCCGCTGAAAAAAAAACTTTTGCCACTCATTTATGCACATATTTTGAAGTACTTCCACAATCAAAATAACAATAAATTTTTATTATCACATTACTTATGTCACTTGGTTGCTTGAAGCGCATTATCTCTATTTCGATTTCCTTTCTGCCATCATGGAGACTGGATAGCAGCACCGAATTGCCACTAAATGTTCAATTCAATTGCTACATATTATTTGAAAACTGAGTGCTAGAGGCGACAGCGGCTTAAACTTTATTGTACATACATAAAAAGAAATAGGAATGGACAAAGTGTGAAGAATTGTGGAAACTATAAAATCTTTTTATGGCGTAAACAAAATTAAGCGCATAATTCTTACTTATCTCGGCTATTTTATGGCAAAGGACGATTTGCAAACTTTTTGGAAAAGCGAAAGGGGAATTAACTTGCTACTTATATGTACAATATGGCATACAAGTTCGCGTGAATACTTACATATGTATGTATTATTGTTTGCAAAAGCATGAATAAATTTTGTACTTGTTTATGAAATCTAAACATTGAAGCAGGGCCATTACATATGAATCATCGTATTGAGTGAGCCTTTAAAAATTTCCACATCTGTTCAATATAAGAATAATTGAAATAATGCCATCTAATCAATCATGAAATGCCAAAATCTCGCCTGATTTTTTTTTTTTGTTTACGGTCTACCACTTCTCTGAGTTCTTCTTAATTTTCTACTTAGCAGCAGCAATCAAATTTAAAACACATTAAGCTGACAGCATAAGGACGCTAAAGGTGACTGTTTGCACAAACAGTGTTGCAGTCGTAATCAACCCCATTTGCCTGCAGTTTAGACTGAAACGTCTTTCGGTCGCACAAACTTCTGTAGAGTCTCTAGACAAAGATGCCATTTATGTTATTATGTAGTAATAAAAAAAATAAATTTAGAATAAAAAAGCAGATACTTCCACACCTTGCCGTTTTCAAGCTTGTTTTTATGATTACAAATTTTTCATACCAGCCTCTCACTTTTTAAAAGATTTTCTTCTTCAAATGAGCGATTAATATGCAAATGTGTCAACTGTGCAAATGTGTGTTTAATTGTATGAAAAAAAAACAATACTTTTTATTACACAACGATGGCTTAAGCATTTGTTTAGACGACTTATTGCCATGACCTATTTTTAATTCTTTTCTATACGAAGAAGAAAAATTCATTATTAATGAGACACGCCGTGGAAAATAATTTGATTTGGTTGAGGTCTTCAAGTCATCTTTAGCAGTGGGGTGAGAATGATTGATTTCTCTCCCTTGCGTGCATGGAAATAGAAGACGTAGTATATTTATACGATTTTGAATGTCCAAACGTTGCTGCTTAGGGTAATTTTGCTATGCCTGCGCTATGTTAGTCGAATGGATTTTCAAGTTATATTTGTTTTCTTAGTCATGTAAAAAAAATCTACAATTTTCAAATTGGTAGTTAAAAAGTAATTTATATTTTAGACGCTTTCTTAATCAACCTCATCGGTGGAAAACTAAATTTCTGTTACTTTTGCCAATGAAAGTGTGTGAAAAACGAAACCTGATGAGTACGAAAAGTTAATGGCAGGGACCGTAACTGTTGACTATAATAAAAACCATGGTTTAACCGTTAAAATTGAATTTTTATTTTTCCGATCAAATTTAATCTCTATTTTATGATTTTTATTTTTTCGATCAAAAATAATCATTTAGGATTTTTTTCTTTCGGAAATTTTTAAATACCTATTTTTGATTTTTATATATTTTTACGATCATATTATAAACAATATTTTAAGATTTTACGGTAAATGTAAAGAAATAAAAATCACAAAATAACGATTAAATTTGACCATCAAACGGAACATACAAATTTCGAAGTTTAGAAACTGAACATAAATTTGTGGCTATTTAGTAACTTTGCGTATGTTCTTGGCCATTTAAATGGTGGACATAAATTTTTAGCAACATAAAAACTGGGCACAAATTTTATACCTTTTAAAATATGGAAACAAATTCTTAGCAACTTAAAAGTAAGACGTAATTTTTTGTAACTGTAAAAACTGGTCATAATTCTTGGTAATAAAAAAGTCGGAGGTACATTTCTGGCCATTTAAACACGAGCTATTTTTTTCCTTAATTTAAAAGTGCACATAAATTTTCCCTTATTGAAAAAGTGAACATAAATCTATGGTAATTCAAATTCTGGA
>NW_016162020.1:34074-46336 GCF_001687245.7 Rhagoletis zephyria | reverse complement strand
TGTCCGCGCGTAGGTGCATCGATATATGGCATTGTGCATGCTTCATGTATGTATGTATGTATGTATGTAGACAAGTGTGTATGAAAGAACCTTTCGACGATACAATGGTGATCAAAATCCCACGTCACGTTCGAGGCTTAAGTCGAATATTTATCGCTTAGTGCGTCTACATACTAGGTAGGTGTGGTGGTAGGCATTTAGAAAGAGATTTGTATTACTAAGCGTTCATGAATATGTACATATGTGCATATATGTATATTATTTCTTTAGTAATGCGTGAGTAAATATATATATACATACATATGTATATTTGTACCATTGAAACAGTCGCAACTCTAGGAATTAAGGCAACCAGAAACAATTGGACAGCTGTGCATTGGAATAGAAGCGGATAAGCCAGACTGCAAATATGCATACATATATACATACAAATAGGATAACACACAGGCCGCTGCAGGTGAGAACACGTCGGAGGCCACCAGGCACTGTTAAGTCTGTGCATTGCAGATCGATATTGACAGTAAACAACAACAGCACGGTGATCAAGAAAAGAGCTCAAACAATAGAAGACATTTACGCCCAAATACGTTCAAACTATGTAGGTATGTATGTACTTAAGAAAGGCCATACAAATCGGCTGGAATGCAATTATGCTGATGCATACATATACATACATAACTATGTACGTGCATATGTATTTATGCATGCATTTGCGTATGTATATAAGTAAGTAGGAATTCTACCAATTACTTTCTTGTTTTCGGTTTAACCAGCGCACCTCATCTCTGCTCGCTGCCAAAGGAAGGAAGTGAATGAATAAAAGCAGGTAAACAAGTGGAGGAAATTAGTGTGGTTATTGTCTGTAATTTGGTGCGCTACGTGAGGCCCGGCGGCTCCCAAAACTAAATGAAACAGCAGGAAGCCGAAGCGGTACAGTACGTGGAAATGCTTCATTGAATGAGCGCACAAGCGTAGACTTAATGACGTTGTATGCGAAGAGCAACAATACCAACAACAATAACAATAACAACGACAACAACACTATCAATTGTATTGTATGTATGTACATAATAGTATTAACTCAAATTCCATACAAGCGATCCGCTGGCTCGCCGCTTTGTCTGCCACTTCGTCTGCCATGCAGGCTGGACAGGCCTGTTGTTGTCATGATGCTTGTCCGCCTTCCTTCCTTAGGTAGACGTGCCTCGACGGAGGGAGATCTTGGGTAAATTGCACCGATAGGCAAATAGCTGATCGTGCGGCACACTTAGTACTTGCATGGACGAAAAGGCAATGACTGCTGGTAAGTGTATGCAGTGTTGCCAGAATATTTTTGTACCGCATCCCCATATCGAGCCGAGCCGCAGTTATCCCCAAAAAATCCTCTTATTTTAATCCTCATTTAAATCCCTTTTCCAGGCCTATTCTGTGTTGTTAACAAACATGTTGTTATCGGTGAATAAAGTTCGTGTCAATTTTTAAACCGTTTTTTCGTATTCTGCGCACTGGTAAATTTTGTTACCATCTGATAAGCAGATAAGAAAATATTGCCCTGTGAAATATGCTACACTAGAATTTCTACAAAACTTCATAGCTGAATTGCTGAATAAATTAACACGCTACCAGGGTACCTAGAATTGCGGTTACAAGAAATTTGGTCATTTTTTGGTAACAAAATTTCCCGGTGTCAAAATGTTCGGTAACAAGCAGAATAGAATAGTGAGAGATAAAAAAATACGTATTCTCATTTTTGTTAGTTCGTTTTAATTACTGTTTTGCAAAGAAACCTTCGTTAGAAAAATTTTAAACCAAACAAAAATGCCCACTTCCCCAAACGAAAAAATCTATCCCCAAATGGTTTCAGAAGTTCCCAAAATGGGGCGAAATCCGCGCATCTGGCACCACTGAGCGTATGTACATACCCTCATTTATACAGGGGCAATATATGTATACATATATACATACATATATAGCGTGGCTTATCGCTGATTGCAAATCACGCCACTAAACAACCTTTACAACGCCGGTAAATGCAAGCCCTGACGTTGCCTTCAGCGCTTGAGGTCCTTTAGGCCAGTAGCCTACTGAATGGCTTCAATGGTTTGTGGGGCTAGTCTAGTTGCGAGATTGACTGCCGGTCAGCATTGAGGTTGGTACTAACTAACTAACGACGGGTTGTTAACGCATTCAGAATGCGAAATTGGGCGGAGAAGCACGGCATTTTTAGTAACTTTTTTTTTTTTTTAACAATGCACCTATATTTTTATGTATGCGCGTAGTCGTTGTGGCATATTTTACCAGCAAATTATCTGGCGTACCACGATTCGCACAATTCGCTGCAGGTCATTTGTGATCGCTGGCGTTGATCTGGCAATGAGCTGAGTCGAGAATGAACGTCACAGCGTAGAAGTGGGTGCCAACAAAACAACCAGTGATCGCCGACCGCCGCGCCGCGCCGCGCCACTGTAAAGGCCAAATAAGTCAACCGAGAGTGGCAAGGCAAAGCGGCTTTCGTTGTTTTTCGCTGCGCCACAAGAATTCCAGCAACGACCAATTTTTATGCATTCCAATGGCGTGGCTGGGCGCGCGCGATCGTATACGTCTGATTAAGCGCAAATCCTTGCCGTTCGTCGACGACCGCGAACAGTCAATGGCGCAAACAACCTTGGCGGTGGCTCCACTTTTGTTGCGGCGGCGATAACGCCGCTGTTTCCTTCTTGGCCTAAGGCTATGTGGCGACACGTTGTTCTATACGTTTAACAGTATGGATTCCGTGGAATTTTTTTGTTGTTGATGGCGGTTTGCAGCCACCACGTATTTTTTGTATTTTTTGTATTCTTTATTTTTTTCTGTTAGCTGTGCCGCTGCTGCTGATTGTATGCCAGTTGTGGGCATTGTTATCTTTATCCGTTTATTATTGTTGTTGTCGGCAGTGGTAATGAAGGGCGACAAATCTGACACCTTGTATAGCATTTTATTGAGCGTGCTGAACGTAGCACAGGAAGGGATACCCGTGGTGTTTTTGTGTTTGATCTCATACTCCATTCTTCGGTCTTCTTTTCTCATTTTCCATTCTTAAAATTTTAATTTTTTTTTCTAGTTTTTTTTCTTGTTTTTTTGTTTATGGGTTTTGTATAGCATATTACTGCTTGTCTGTCGGCTTGTTTACTTCCATTTTTCGGGACTTGCTGCTGCCTTCGTTGGTGCCTATAGGCTTGCTACGTGATACTTGCTATTGTCTTTGTTGTTGTTTCCTTCTCAGCTCTCACTGTAGCTGTTAATAGTGGTGCTCCACGCCGTGGCAACATTGATCTTATCGCATGATCTTAATACCTTTTTCTTCTGAATTTGACAGGCGGCTGTTGGACGACGGCAGCGCACCGACAGACAGATAAACGCGTTTTTGGCGCTGTTGCTGCAGCTCAGTGCTCGCCGCGGGTCCGGTTGGTTGCTTGTTGAAGGTGTTGTTGCTTATTTTTGTAGTGTCGATGGCGCTACCGCCACAGCGGCAGGCAGGCATAGCTAACCAACCAGCCAGAACCAGAGGGAGCAACAAGAGCAACGCGTCAACCCAAAGAGTCGGCGCATTCATGACTTTTTTGATGGGATCAAAGACATTCCAGTGACCGTGTCAAAGCCGGTGTCGTTGCGAGTGTTGCTGTCACTGGTCATGTTACTGCTGCTGCTGTGAATATTGCCTTGCCATTTCTTTTGGCCTGCGAGTTCGTGCTCAATCTCGATATCAACTGGCTGTTGCCAAGCGATTTCTTTGAGATTTTTATTTTATTTTTTTTTTACTGTATGATGAACTTTTTCATTGAATCCCAAGTTTGAGCTGTACAAAGTAAACAAGTAAAAAAGTACTTTTTTCAGGCCTAAAGATTAATGAACCGCTGTCAGGGATTTGGTGTCGTTTTTAGGTATTTCTGGTGATTTGTAGGTATTCCCGTACGTTTATGAACGCCGCCAAACGAAAATTAAATTCCATAGGAGATCAACCAGGTTATTTATTTTAATTCATTCAAGAGTTCGGAATATTTACTAAGTATAGATACATACCTACATATATACAAGTATGTGACAATATGCATTTGTCAGTACTTATGTATGTATGTGCATTGAAATGGGAATGGAATGCTACAATTGTTTTGTTAAATAATTTCCTAAATATATGGAAATCGGTGGTAAAAGAATCAATGAAAAATTCTCACTACCCACGTTGGTCAAATGCTCAAAAGACGATGAAAAAATATGTATATTTATGTATGAAGGAAGGTTTTAAATACATACATATGTACATATGTATGAGCTTAGCATGGAACGATTTGTTAGCCTGGTCTATGACTTCTGCAATGGCCGATTTTTTATGCTGCCGCCGTTATTTTGAGCGAAGAGCAAAATAGGGCAGTTAGGAAAATATACGAACTCATTAAATTAGAAGAATATTTGCTTCTTCAGACTCACTGCTGGTCGTAAGCACTCAATCCGAAGGATAGTTCGTTTTATTATAAAAAATTTACGCTCAGCTTAAAAATACGACCGCATAGAGATTTTGGAGACGAAAATTATCTTCAGGTTAAGGAGGACTTTGTTGCTACTGTTGCCTTATTCAAAAGTTGAGTATATTTTTAATGCCTATTTTTTTTACAAAATGGTCAATTTATGATTAAAGTCCACCCCTTTGGCTTTGTCGAAGCTCTATAATTTTATACTCTTTATGGTAAGAGGTGGTGTTTGTTGATCGAGTCATTAGCAATCAGGCAACGCACCACAAATTTATGAGGCCCTTGGCACGTCCTTATTTTTCAAGTTCCTCTTGCGAGCAGCATAATCGATGATTGTTATAAATATTATGTAAGCATGTCTGTATGTATGTAGGTCTGTACATTTGTTTGTCTGATTTTCATTTTGATTACTACACTTACAACAAGCGAAGCACGTCTTGAGATTGCCGCTTGATAATGTAGGCACAGTGACCACAGAGCAGATAAAGTTTAATTAAATTTAAGTAAATCTTTGTGTGTTTTCAGCTGAGTTGCTCATTTATACTCAATTGTAAAAACATTTATATAGACTTGAACTCTTTCAATGATTTTTGCTTTAAATTTTTTTGTTATTAATTTTGGTACTCGGTAGCTCGGTGTTCGCTAATTTTTTTCGCATGTATTTTGTTTGTGTAACACTAATTTTGTATAACACTATTTTACACAAACTAAATACATTAGAAACAATTACCGAACACCGAGTTACCGAGTACCGAACTGAAGGTGTGAAGACCACAATGAGATAATTTTGATGATTCATTAAACCGAAAACTCGTTATTCGTATCTACGTACATATATTTTAGTAAAGAAGCTTAAAGGTATTTTATTCTGGAAAAATGATTAACCCTTTGTTCCTGATTTGTTTCTCTAGCCCATTATTATATGGAACCTTATTTTCATGCAATGCAGTTATTTTTTGGGCAGTGCGACACCATTGTCATCGCAACGATTGCTTATGCACTCCATCTTCACCACTCGATTTGATTACCTCTTTACTTCGCGTGTTTTTTGTTTTTTGTTTTTAGTTTTTATTTTATTTTTTGCTGTATAACTTTTTAGTGTTAATTTATCTACCAACCGATCGAAAATTGCCTTACCGCCTGCTGTGCTGCGTTTGCTTCTTTATCGCTTTGATTGCCGGTCGGACGGCGTTTAAATAAAGAAAAAAAAAACAAAACTCACAAAAAATGGAAGCAAGATGCGCCAGCATTAGCAGAGAGCCCGTTTCGTAGAACATCGCTCGAATGTAACCAGCACGTCGGAATGTAAGTCATTGGTTGGTTAGTCGGTTGGTCATGAAGGCAAAAACAAAAACAAAAAAAAAAAACAAAAAAAAGCGGCTACGTACGACAGCGTTCAGTTAAATGAGATAATTTAATAAGCGTTAAAATGCTCGAGTTATGTCATTATAAAAATACCATTAAACTGCATAAATTAACAATGAAACGTGAACGACTACGACAACAGAAAGAGCCATAGCCATAGCGTGAAGGCGGGCGGGCGGCTACGATGATGGCGACGACGACAATGACGATGAAAATGATGATGACAATGAGTTTCAGTCTGTTTCGAGTCTGTGCAACAAGATTTGGTGTGCTGTTAAAGGAACTATGCTTCTGATGATGATGTTGATAAAAATGTGGATATGGCGTTGGAGTTGCAGTCGAAAATGGTAAAATGGTTAACAGCAACAGTGCCAGTGCCTATGCAACGAGTCTACTAAAGAAGGAGTGCGGCTGAATCGATTTGATTTTTTATGTAATTTTTTCCTTGTTGTTGTGGCATTGGACAATTTCGTTAGAACAAGGCTCGAGAAAGGCAAGCACACACACATGTGTACCTGCATATATGTATGTATGTATGTACGTATGTATTTTATATAACGTTGACTTGCTGATACAGTAAAGTTGCTATTGGGTGGCATTGCGTGTTGCAATTTTTGTGGTTGTCGTCGTTTTAAGTGGTGCTCTAAAATGTCAACGTCGTTGACATAATTGTATGTACGTATATATGCATATGTACATTTGCGTATACATACGTATGTACATACATCTGTCTATACGTACCCTGCAGCGATTCAGACTCACCCTAGGTTAGCCCTCAGATAGTCCCTATTGTTACCAGCACTAGTCCCTCATAATTCCCCTGCCAATGGTTTCATTGGCGTGTCATTGGAAAAGGACCCCTCCAATCAACACTGACCGTAAGATAGTCCTGGCCTAGTCCAATTTTGGAAATTTTTTTCGTTGGAGTAAGATTGCGTTCTGCACTTCGCAGATACTTTTTCATAATTCGGAAACACAAAAAAAATTAATTTCATCATTTTATAACCATGTTGCTTCTGTCGACATTTGAACCCGGGCCCTCCTGAAAGCTAAGTAATAGTGGCAAGCATCTCTGCGCAATGAGCTATAGCCACGCATGTAAATGTGTTTCCAAATGTTCACTTTGCATCAAGGCCAGACCAAGATTGGGACATTTACAGGGTGGTGTTCTTAAATTTTTTTTTATTGAATTGCAAGACAACACAACCCTGTCACTGCCAAACTGTACTTTTCGTCTATCTCTTGGCCGGTTCCTTGGGGACTGGTCGAAGGCTGACATTTTCGATGCAGGCAAATGTCCAATTTTGACCATTCAAATTTAACCAGTGAAGTACTAGTCCTTTACGGAAAATTGGCCGTCTTATTGCTGCAGGGTAAATGAAGAAGAAGAGATGTACATATACATATGTACGTACAAACATACATACAAATGTGGGACTAGGTTAAATACTACTACAGCATCTTGTAACCAAAATGGTCCAAAAGATTTCTAAAAATTCGCTTTAATAATAGTCACATTCGGCAACCGAGTCATATTGCCTATGTGCCACGTAGAGATGGTGTTCAACACAAATATCAGTTTTTTACGTTTGAAGTGGTCCAGGTCAGCATAACAAGTTACTAGTTAGAATGCAACCTGGTTCGTTTACAAATACTTTAAAACTACGCCCCAGTAGACCACATGGTCCTCAAATTTTTGCAGGGATGAATGTTCTTGGTATAAATATACATAACTATCGTCGTTCAAAGTATAAAACCGCGTATCGTGGCTCCGCAAAGCCGCGTAACTGAAATTTTTTGCCAAAAATTGGATTTCCTGTTTGTTGATACGCGGTTTTGTACTTTAAACGACGATATGTATATAAGTAATAGTTTATTGCACTTAAAGAAATTTTCGGCTATCGTATACGCGGTATTGCACGCCAAGCAACGATATATGTAAATATGTACATACAGTATTGGCCAATACAATAACACCCTCATTTCAATATTTCATATTGTTTGCCACTCATGTTTATTTATTTATTTTCATGAATTTTCAGTTAAAACACAGTTCATTCTCTAACAAAACTTTGTTAAAAAAATGTTATTTTATAAAAAAATACGAAATTTTTTCGTTTTTAGTATTTTTGGATTAAAAATGTAAAAATGCATATAATTCATGTACATCAACTGAAAGATAAATTAGTTGTCTTTATTTTGACATCATTAGTTTTTGAATCGGTTATGTAGTTCATAAGATTTTAAAATTAAAAAAAAAAAAATCAAAACACTTTATTTTATCCTTTTAAATCATCTTTATATTTTTAACCCAAATAATTTTTGTTCAGTTGAAATCAGCTTTAGAAGTTCTATCGAGCCACATTTTTGGGTTTTGCATACCTAAATGGTTCATATTTTAGATTTATGACCAGGGCTTCGAAGCGGAGCAGAGGAGCAAGGAAATAAAAAAAATTTATTTGCTCCTTAGCTCCTTAATTCGTCCTGAAATATACTAGCCAGAAATGCGATTGCCTTTATACTTTCAAAATTTATTTTTTTACCTTACATGTAAGCAAAAGAAAAAGTTTTTGAAAAGCCAAGTCTGCTCATATCCTCACTTCTGCTTATGAAGAACCTGACTTTATTATTGAACACGTTACTCTTCTTACTCTGATCGCTTATAAATAATAGTTGTTATTATATTATTTGCGGCTATGTTGTATATACTAATACATATATGCAAGTGTATATGTACACATGTATGTATATGGTTGTGTGATGTTCAGCTAAACTTGGTTTTGCAGAGTTTGCTTTACGGTTGCTCTCCGCTTGCAGCATGCCATCCATGGCTTGGTGCTTCCCAGTGGCCTAGCATTCTTTCTAACCAAAAATGGGCGACTTTAACGAAGCAATTGTGTTGATGATCAAGCTTTGAGGCAAAAGAGGCAGCAGCAACAGCAACAGCAACAGCGTAGCAGCAGAAACCACAATTATGGCATGGCAAATAAAATACAATGTACATACATATGTAGGTAGTTAATTATATTCAGGGCGAATCACAAAAACAACAACTTTGTATGCAGTCTATTTGTAACTATCGACGCAGAAGCGACCGCGAAAAATCAAAGTCTATGAAAATAGTGCTGAACGAAATTTAGTCGAATGGGATGCACTTATGCCAGCCAGGAGCAGCAGAAGAAGGAGTAAAAAAAAAAGTGCAATGGAGAAGCTGAAAAATGTCTATCCATAGTTGTGTTTTCAAAGAAATAGCTTAGCGAAGTAAGAAAAAAATGCAAAATAACTAAAAAAAAAAAATATTTAAAAAATATAAAAAAGCAAACAACGTCACTGTTGTTGAATTTGTAGCTAGCATACTTTTCCGTCGTTGTTGTGGCAGCGAATCCTGTTGCCTTTGTTTGTTGCTTGCCCACAAGCTGTGTGCGTGACTGCCACTAAAGCAAATTGTGTGTTGTTGTAATTGCCGCTAATGTTATTAAAGTAGTATGTTGCTGCTGCTGTGGCACCACAAGACATGCCACAACATTGCTGCACTTACATCTGCAATTCATCTTCGCTGAACGTTTATTCGCGTAGCTGTTGTTGCCATGCTACTGCCAACTTTGGCCAACAAGAACGACCAACAACACACACACACAGCAAATACATATTCAACAAGCGTTTAATGGGGCGGCAACAACCACAACAACAACATTTACAACAAGCCGGGACATTGGCTTATTGTTATGACCACTTATGCTGGCGAATGTTGCTGGAGAAAATTGCAGCAGCAGCATTACTTTGGATCAAACAACAAAAGAGTCTAAAAATGCATAGCTTGAGATGGAGTATAGAGCGCAAATAAGGAGTAGGAGGAGTAGATTGCAGCGACAGTAATTTTCTTATGAAAGCCACTTAGTTAGGAGTGACAACAATGTAGCGAGCAAGAGCAGCTGCGGTAGCCAAAGTGCCACCATAAAAAGTGAAAGTTTCATAAAAAAAAAAAACTTTGCACATAGCAGAAAATGAAGCGACAAATTAGGAAACTAGTAAGGATGTTAGCTGGAAGCGCTCGAGCATTGCCTTTAGCCGTACTGTCCATCCCTGAAAGTGGCAAATGTACGTATGTACATAGTTTTCTTGTAATTTACATGCGTTTTCTGCCTGTTCGCTTTGTTGGTAGAGCTTCTAAGTGTACTGAGCGCAGGCTCATTACATATTGATGTAGGCCTCCTACGTGCCAGAAGTTTCTTGCTCAAATTGTAGCAACTAAGTACCATCGACTTGTACGACGGCACGGCTGCCTGAACGGTGCTGGTAATCTTCGATGGGGTAATGGATATTCAAACTGGTGTTGCCATTTTGTTCAGGCAAAATGCATTCATATTAACATACACACAAGTATGTACATATGTACGTTTGTTTTCATGTGTAGGAGAAATATTAAACATTACTTGGGTGCAGCTATTCTAACACACCCAGTGCGCGTTGCATGCCACAGCGTTTGATTTCTGCACAAATTAACTATTCGCTGATTATACATACATACATATATACATATGTACATATCGATATACCCGCATACATATGTGTGCATATATTTAAATACACTTACATATGTACATATCGCACACCGTCTTCAAAAGAGTCACAACTCAAAATAATACGTTCGGTAAGGGCGACTTTACCTTAGGTTTTTTTTTAACAAATTACAACAAAGAATACCTCCAGCTTTTGCTAAAAGGTACATAAAAGCTCTGTGTACATTTTAGGGCATAATTTCAAAAATGCAAAATTTCGAGTTGTGACTCTTTTGAAGACGGTGTGCGATATCTACTTATGCGGTCAATTAAAGGAAAGCAAGGAAGATACGAAAGCGTTAATATTTAAATATGGCTACGTCGCACAGTGTATCTACGATTTAAAAAAAAAATGAAAAAATTCAAATATCTCGGGAATGAGAAGAGGTAGCGAAATAAAATAACAGTATTTTAAAGCGTTGAAAAAATTATAATTGAAAAAATTATAATAAAATGACTTTCAAATGTAGTAGGTTTTAAATATTTTTTTTGACCTGAAACCAGTATGCAATGACCTTTTTAAAAGTTTTAAACACATAGATACTTTGACTGTGAAGGCTCTGGTCTAGAGTAACGCTGAAAATGGATGTTCATGAAATTTCACAAAACTTTCTCACAACTAGTTGTTGTCCATGAAGCGAACTTAACGAGTTTTACCGTGAGAATTCAGCCTCTGTTGTTGTTGGTTTTCGCCGACGTAGAGTACTCGAGTTACTGAATTATGTAAGTCACCCGTTCTTCACGTAACCTTAAAAATTGAGGTTATGGTTTAAACAGAGATATGCTAATATTGCCAATTTTTAGCTTAGGATCATCTATTAATCATTACACATATCTGAAGTACTTATGTATGTATATCTAATTACGAAGTAAATTAGAGAAATAGAACGAAAGATGACACTGAAGATGGCACAACTCCGAAACCGGCTTGTCTGCAAACCAAACTTGACAAGGGATGACGGAAATTCGTTCCAAAATAAATCATCTTTCCAACCTGTCGGAAAAATCAACCAACACCAACACATAAATTAAAAAGCTTAATTTTTAAACATTTCCTAGTGGACTTATTATCGTACAAATGCCAAATCGCAACAACAGAAACCACAATCTCATCGCCATGCAATCACGTAAGCCTCACATCGTTTTTCAAAACTGCGACTGGTTTTTGCATAATGCAGATGAAAAATTATTTAACGCTGCCAAAGTGTCATCAAAGCATCCGCAAAGTGAGCAGCAATCACAACAAACGTTGCAAAAATAAAAAGATTGTACAAAACGTAGATATGTAAGTCGTTGGCAGCAGGCAACAATATCGACACCAACCAACAACCAACAACCGACAACCGCAAAGGTGGGTGGGTTCGGTTTTTGTGGTGGCACAAATGTGGTACTGCGCAGTAGCGGCAGCAGGCCAAACGACAAAGCCGCTTGTTGATGCTTGATTGAGCTTGTTGTGGCAACTATGTACACACAGCACAGCTCGGGAGGTCGTTCAAGTTAATCTTCACAGCTTTTTGGCCTCAGCGGCATCCCATTTTTCTTGCAGGAGAGTGTGTGTGTGTGTGTGTGCGTACATTTTTCACCTTCACTCTTCATCCCTCGCTGACTGACTTTATTGTCTTCATTCCTTGTTTCTGTTTTATAATTATAACACAAATCTCGCCGCCGATGTTGCCACCGCCGGGGAGTGACCACTGCCGTGCGCCACCGGACGCAAATCACTGGATCATTGCCGCTTAGCGAAAGCAAGAAAAATTACCTCAGAACGCAAACTAATGATGTGTTACAATGACTGCGCAGCATGTTGCATGCCACAACAGCGCAGCAACAAGC